>NW_008246063.1:4561265-4645147 GCF_000691975.1 Corvus brachyrhynchos
AGTCTTTGGTAAGAATTAAATCCCAAGAAACATAGAAAAAGTTCTTAAACAACCATGCAAGGAAATGTTTCAGTTCCTTTTGAGCTTGAATTAGGCTAAAATTTACAAATCGTTGTTCAAGAATCTTTTCAAGTTTAAGATAAATGTCCATATGAGGCTCTGAGACCAAGAGTCTTTCCACGGTTCCTCCATAATTTAGAGATGGAACAGCAAAACAAAAACAAGAAGAGAAATCCAGAGTTTACTCACAAATCAGTCGCTGTCCTTAGGGATCGGGGATCTCTCTGCCCGTATTAACCACCATTTGTTACAGTGGGGATACTGCAACACGTGTATCAGACAACAAGGCCCATGGAAAAGAAATACATATGGACTGATTCTTGATAGATGTTTCAGAGATGTTTATTTCTCCAGCTGCATGGCCGGAGGTCTGCCGAGGAACTGAGGCAATCACGGGACCTGAGGGTTCTTGCCCGCACAGGGGAACACAAAACAACCAATGGGGAATGAGGCTGACCAGGGGCTAGGAAAATCCCGTGCCTCCCCCCCAGGGCCCCTCTCCCGGGACCAGATGGCAGGGGGAGGGCCCCAACATGGGGATAGTTATATTATGATGGAAAAAATATCTATGCAGTGTTTCACTGTGGTTTCATTTGCTACCTTGAACTGTCCCATCATGATACATCGTGTGTGTATACATATTATTTCTACACATATCTATAGACGTGTAAAATTGCAACAGTTCTAGACCTACCCTGGAAATAATTATATAAAATTGCAATTCACTGCTCTATTGAAGTTTTCCTGGAAAACCACTTTGCCTGAAGCACATCTATCAGCTCATATATGCCCTGTGGACTCAGCTTTTCATGTTTTGTCAGCTCTGTTGACAAAGTAGATACTCTTGTTCAAATTCTTCCATATTGTCTATATTTAAAGAGGAAAGCCAGCAAGACCAATTTAGGCCTTTCCCTTCAGGGTAATGCATACTCACAAATAGCTCCTGCTGGGGGAACCTTTGCAGGGTGCCTCCATTACCTCCTGCTTTTTTGACAAGTGAACATTTTGATATTGACGCTTGTCCTGGTTAAAAATTCTGATATAATAAATATTACATTAGGTTTGAGACTTTGAAGCCCTCACCTTTTACCAACCTGAGAATGAGTGAAATTCAAATTTCTGGGATCCTTTGCAGGCTTCTGGATGGAAATTTTGTGATTCGCCCTTTCTAAAGAGTATAACCCTCAGCTTTGTGATAGGGTCCAAATTCATGGCAACTGCTAAAGGCTTTGTGGATTTATTGAGAAGGTGAGAGGCTGGGTAGGAAGGTGGTGAGGTAGATTTTGAATGAACTTATCTCCAGCTTTGTTATCACAGAATCATAGAATGGTTTGGGTTGGATACCTTAAAGATATTTTAATTCCAATCCCCTGCCATGGTCAGGGCCACCTTGCACTAGACCAGGTTGCTCAGATCTCCATTCAACCTGGCCTGAACACTTCCAGGGATGGGGCAGCCACAGCTTCTCTGGGCAACCTGTGCCAGGGCCTCATCACCCTCACAGTAAAAAAAATTCGTCCTAATATCTGAAATAAATCTCTTTTTCAGTATAAAGCCATTTCCCCTTGTCCTATCACTACATCCCCTTGTCAAACATCTCTCTCCCTCTTTTTTATAAGCTGCCCTTAGGTACTGAAAGGTGGTGCAATGTCACCCTGGAGCCTTTTCTTCTCAACGCTGAACAAACCCAGCTCTCTCAGCCTGTCCTCAGAGGAGAGATGCTCCGGCCCTCTGATCACCTTTGTAGCCTCCTCTGGACCTGCTCTTAGAGGTCCACAATATCCCACAGTTTCCTATGCTGGGAACTCCAGAGCTGGATGCAGCCTTGCAGGTGGGAGTCGCAGAAGGGCAGGGCAGAGGGTCAGAATCTCCTCCCTTGACCTGCTTCCCATGGTGCTTTGGATGCAGCCCAGAATGTGGTTTACTTTCTGAGCTGCAAGTGCACATTGTTGGCTCTTCTCCAGTTTTCCATCCACCAGAACCCTCAACTTCCTCTCCACAGGGCTCTGTTCAATGAGTCTCAGTCTGTATTCTTACCTGGGAATGCCCAAACTCAGGAGTGGCACTTGGATCTGTTGAACCTCGTGAGGGTTTTGTGGGCTGGAAGCTGCCCCATTTATCTCCAGAGCAGTCATATTTGCTGTTGATGTGGGATGTGGATGACCAGATGTTGTGTTGATGTTGATGTGGATGACCAGAAGCATGGTGTGATGCTTTGGTGCTTGGATTGCCGCCTCTCTTGGCTCCTTTGGCAGCTGCATCCCTCTGCAACAGGGTGGGGACTGCTTGGCTTTTACTTGTCCTTACAGAGCACTAAGCCAGATCTTGGTTAAAATCTCTTACTTTAACCCTTAGAGTTCTTTGACTTCTCTAAAAAGCATTCCAGAAGTGGCTCAGGAAGCTGGAGTGCCTGGGACCAAGTCCAAGACTTTGCTTTCCAGGCAGGAGTGCAATTACAGGGGAGAACTGGCATGTAGGCCTCAGTGGTTGTGACAGCTGTTGTCTTGACCTGAAACACTGCTTCCCTCACCTGTGTCTTGCCCTAAACCCAAACCCTTCAACCAGGCACAGCGGGACACTGTGACACCAGGGCTGGAGCTGTGCTGTGGAAGAGCAGTGACAGCTGCTGTGCTGGCTGTGGTGTCTGCACTGAGTGCTTTTGGCGCCTGCAGATCATGGAGTAGTATTTCAGGCTTTTGGGATGTGGGAGAAGCAGAGCAGAACCTACAGCAAGAATTGGATGCCACATCTCTCCTAATATGATACAAGAGACAGTTCTCTTTGGAAAGTTGAGGGCTTGCCTCTGGCAACCTCATTTTACCCAGGGTGGCAGGAGATGAGCACACTAAGCCTGTCAAAAGATAACCAGAAAAAGGGAACAGTGTTCAAGCTTGAGACTGCTCCCGTGCTGAGGCACTGGCCTCCATAAACAGCTTAAATACCTTCCATTCTCTTACCTAACATCCAGAGGCTAAATGTGAGCAGACACTTGTAAGAGGAAGGTGAGGAGGAGGAGCTGGGGATTTGGACTCGAGTTTTCTCATTTGTATGGATGAGTTTGGTTTCTGGCCCGAGGCATTGACTTCTCCCTTAGCTCCCTGTCACCGGCCTCACAACTGCTCCTGTAACTGCAACCCGTGCTTATTAGCTCAGCTTCAGCTGTTAGGAAAGGAACTTTGCTCCAGCATAGCTCAGACTTCAAGAAATATTTCTGGTTTTCCCAAAGGAAAATGTGCAGGTCGGTGGCGTAGAAGTCTACCTAGTCTCAGGCATGCTGCACAGTGCCTTGCTTATGCTGGACTCACTTAGGAAGCAAACAAGAAACATGGTTCATTAATTCCATAAATCTCTTCACTGCTTCCCAAAAAAGTAAAAGCCCAAACCACAAAGGAAATTTTAAAAAGCCAGTCTTGAAATCACTGCAGATAAGCAGATCCACAGGCAGCTGGCAAACCTGTTTCCTCTTGCTTAGACAAGAAAGGGGTTTATTTTTCTCAGCTTTCTAGATTCTCCTCAACTTTCTATTCCTTTCCCCACTTTCACACGTAAGTTTATGTGAAAAAACAAAGTAGTCTTTCAGGATTTTACTTATTAACATTGAATTCTTAATTGCCCACATCCAAGTCACTGGTTCAGAAATAAGAAATCTTGGTGGAATCTGAGATGGGGAAATAATATACTATAAATTTTGTTGATGGAGCAACCAAGACACAGACACTCAATTTTTATGTGCCTTTACCTTGTTCTTTCTGGAAGAGGAAACAGAATCAAAAGGACACAGAGTATTTAAAGATTGCTGATCTAGCCCTGATCTAGTTCTCTGCTTCACTGCACTGAGGAATTAGGCCAACCCTGGGCATTCTTGAGCAGTTTTATCTCACCTAAACTCATTTATAATACTTCCAGGCATCCTCCTGTTCCTCAAAAGCACAACTGATCCATCTATAAATGACACATACACTCCGCTGCCTTGTGCACCTTGAATCTGGGTGCAGATTACACAGGTCCATTTTCCTGCAGGTGGAAGTGTAGCTGACTCCTACTCATGGGCAGCTTCCATCTGAAACTGCACAAATGTAATACTGGGGACTAAACTTCTTCACTTATTTTCCCTCTCCACCCTGTTTGCAAATAAATTAATCTGCAGAAATAAAATGGAATATTTACGCAGTAAAGAGCTATTCCTTCCATAAAATATTTATTAGAAGAATACTGATTTATATTATTGTCCTTTTAGAACTCATCTATAATAACTGGATGATTTTTCCTTTGAATTTTCTTTTATTTGGTAGTTTGTTATGTATCTGCAAAGATAAACCTCCACTTTGACATGCCATTCTCCTGTGCTACCAGCTGAGAAGTCACATAAGAAAAACATGACAATATCTGTCAATTAAAAAAAAAAATTCCACTCAAAAGTAAATTAAATATCACCACATGGCTTTATCTGCTTTCAAATTTTATAGCAACTAAGGTTAAGTTCAGGACAAATGAGCCAGAATTTTCCAGCAGTCAAAATCACTAAAGATTTCAAACCAGATTCCCCCCCTGCCCCAACTCTGTTGGGGACCTAAGGAGAGATATCTATTTTCATTAAACTTTTATTATAATAAATCTTATCAGTTTTACACAAAATGCTCAGAACATTTTACAGTCACTGATTATAACCTTAGTGAAACTTCTTAGGTAAGAGAGAACCATGTCTAGAGGAGCAAAATCTGTAAACATGCACAGATTATTCTCAAAAATACATAACAGATCCCCCATGTGCCCTATGGCCTTGTGCCAGTAGTAATTTGCCAAAAGCTATATTAAAGTTTTGAGTTAAAACAATGAGGGAAAGGAGTGTTTTCATTACAATTTTCCTGATCTGTGGGAAAAGGAAGTTCCTGGTGAAATGCAAACAGATGGTAGTGGCAACTGTGAGGGTTTAATTCTGAGTATGCTATTTCTATGAGACTGACTTAAATTTTAAATTTTTAAAGCAGTAATATTTTATGTATAAGGGACTGAGAGAAAATAAGTGGTTTCTCCAAGGATCTGGCCTAAATGGGATACAAGTTAATTTCCTGAATTTCCACTCCTGATTTACTCACAAGATTTTAATTTCTTGTCATTAGAAATGTGATGATTGTTAGTGGGGGGGCATTGTTTGGGTTTTTTTTTACAGTTTGATCATTTCATCTAGAGCAAGAAAGGTTTTTTTTTTCCAAACAAGAATCAGATCCCAATTTTTTTTCCCCCATTCTCCTAAAAACTTCAATTCATTAAAAGATTGTTTTGCTTACCAAAAAATACCCCAAATAACCAAACCCTCCCCTGTCCCTAAAATAAAAATTCTCAAAACCCCAAAACAAAATTAAAAATTAAAGAAAGGTATTTCTTTTTTGGGCAGTTTAATCTCAAAGAGACCATGGCTTTCTATTAAAATGCCCTAAAGTATTTTTTCTGATTTGCTTCAATAACACATCTGAATTCACATTTATTAAGGCCATTCCATCTCTTATGCTAGGAAACTGTCATTTCATTTATATGTAAGAGAATTGTCCACAGAAGATAAAAATCCAGGGAATGATTATTTAATATTTTGTGCTATACGAGAACCTGGTGGTGCCACGTTCAATTCTGCAACATCAAGTTTAAAAGAACCAGAAACTTCAGCACTTATTACAACATGCAATTCATTCCAAAAGATGTTACAGAGGCCAAAAGTATAAATCACAAAGTCATGGACACTGATTCATAGAAGGTAACCATGACTGCTGGGAATAATTGCTTGAATATAACCTCTGAGTCAGAAAGGTCTTAAATTTAAATTGCTAGGATCTTGCAGGCTGTAACAAAGGAAAAAAAGGACTTTTCAAGGCAGTTTAGTGTACTGTGTAATAATTTAGACTGCTTTGAAGGAAAATGGCATAAAATCATAGAATATAGAATGGTTTGGTTTGGAAGGGACCTTAAAGATCATCTCGTTCCACACCCCTGCCATGGGCAGGGACACCTCCCATTATCCCAGCTTGCTCCAAGCCCCATCCAACCTGGCCTTAAAAACTTCCAGGGATGGGGCATCCACAAATTCTCTGGGCAACCTGTGCCGTGGCCTCACTACTCCTGGTCTCATGCATAAGATCATCAAAAGGCCAGCTCAAAAATATCCCATAAAACATTTCACTGAAAATATTAATAGTTCTGCACCCATGGTAATCCTCCTGGACACACATGTTACCTCTTTTAACCTTTTTTATCCTGATTCCAATTAAAAGCTAAGGTTATCATACTGGATAAGGATCTAAATGTTGATATTAAATCAGTGCTATTAAATAGATAGTCCAAATGGACACATAAATAACTAGGGTTTGTGATTCATACAAATGAGCATGTTTACATAAATATTTAGAAGAAATAAATACAGAAAAAAAGAAAAAAAAAAGAGGTCGCAAATTAACCTGTTATTGCTAATAAAAATTTTCTTCAAGCAATGTATACTTCAGAAAACATTGGGGGACTCAGCAGTTTGTAAGCCTTCCACTTAAACTTTCCCTCAGCAGACTGATGATGTTTTGGCATGTTTCCCAAAAAAAGGTTTTTGTTATACAGTGCTATGTGAAATCACTTTCCATAAAACCAACAGATTAAAAATCCTTCTCTGTTGTAAAAGCAACAGATAAATAAACAAAAAAAGGAATTAAGAAGTGCTCTCCTTTCCCTTTAAACCTTTGAAAGCTTTGCTCATATTCAAATGAGGAGTTTTTCATGTGCACACAATATTTATTTAAGCTTCTCTCTCTGATACCACAGCAATCATTTTTTATTTCTGTTTCTTGAGCCTTTCCAGCAGACCACAGCAGACAACATCATTCAGTAACAGCTGAAATTACTCACAGCAGTGTATAGCTCTTGTCTGTTGGAAATAACTTTATTTATTTATTTATTTATTTATTACTTTTATCTTAAATGGTGCATGTAGGAAATACATGGAAAGGCTTCATGCTGCTTAGCAGCAACCAGCTGGAAATTGCTTTGATCACATAAATTAAAGTATACATAAGCAAGAACAGATATTTGCTAATTTCTTTTCCTCCATCCTCCCTCTTATGGAATGGCCTTTTTGCAAGTATTTATAAATAATAAGCAGCAGGTTTTTTCTACAGACAAGACATGGATTAGCATTAAACCTTCTGAAACTGGTCCAATTTGTAATTTTGCTTGAGATTCTCTTTCTGATCTTGCAGAAACTCTATTTCACACCAGAACCTCACCTTTTGTATGGATATTATTGAATGTTTCTTTCATCTTGTACCTTTAATATAAGGATCTTTCCATAGCTCAAGAAGCACCTGGACAATGCTCTCGGGCACATGGTGTGATTCTTAGGGCTGCCCCGTGCAGGGTCAAGAGTTGGATTTCGGTGATCCTTGTGAATCCTTTCTGTCGTGGGATGTTCTGTGATTCTATGATTCTCTGTTTTCTGTGTGTTTCTGTACAGCACTCGGCACTTTAATCTGTCCTTAAAAACTGAACCAGGTGTGGATATCAATGATTTAGTTTGATCTGAGCTGATGCGGCCATGTGATACACATCTACATAGAGGAATGGCACATTATGGTTTTAAGATTTTTTTTGTGCTCTCCATCCTGGAAGTTTTTTATTCTTTCAAGGAGACCAGGTCTCCTGGGTATGATGTGATTTGGGATGCCTGGGTGGGCATCAGATGCCTGTGGATGCTGATCCCAGTCTGGAAGCTGTAGAACAAAGCCAGTGGCATTACCTCTGCAGTTTGTTTGCCTTTTTCTCTGCAGATCATTATTTCAGTTCCACCTTTGCCTGCCTGTTTTTTAAGAACCCTTCTTGTTGCTTGCACAGCAATTTAGCAATCACGGTTGGTGATTTGACTCATTGCATTCCCCACAAGTAGCCTGATTTCCTTCTTGAAATCTTGATGTAGTTTGTGTACAGCACTTGTTATCAGAGGAACTAACAGTGGGGTTATCTCATCTACCTCCAGTTGTTGATGAAGCGGTCATCCAGCCTCGCTTTACAGTCCACAATTAAGAATTAAATACTTGGAGGGTAAAATTCCTCTGATCTGTTTGATATCACTGCTTCAGCAAGAGATGACTCATATGCTGGGAATGCCAATTCCTCTCCAATGAATATAAAGGCAGCCCACATCATTAACTGGGGTGTAACTACTGCTCAGTTTAATCCAAAGTATGACCCCTGGCTGCACATCAGTACTCTGGTGGGCTTGATGCTGAGTAAACTCTAGACAGGATATTCCACCCTTAATGGGTTCTTGGTCTTCAGTAGGAAATGTACATATATAGCCAGAAGGAAGCACTGACCACAGGAGTCAGCACTGAGAATGAAGCAACTTACATTCTGTCATTTTTTTGAGGAAGAATTTGGATAACAGTGAAATCATGTTGCACCCGGAAAAAATAAATGTAGTTTTTTGGCTGAAGTCTTATCCTTTTGGTGCTGAAAGCTAATGCTGTGGGAGAGTGAGAAATGGGAACCAAACTTCCAATCTATAATAATAAGTTTAGGATAAGCTAAAAAAGATACTGGTAGTTAGGAGAGATCATGCACAACTCAGAGAGGAAGGGTGATGTGGTTAAAGCCAGAGAGAAAGATGTTGCATCCATCAAGGTGCAAGCTGATGAGAATGTGATCCCTGTGGATAGATGGAAAGGTTGTGTTGGTGAGATGTTTTGCTGGAAAAAGATCTGTAAGACAGCAGAGAAAGGAGTGAGTGAAAGATAACACTCAAACCACTGGACTGAATGCCTAGAAAACAAACTTCATCCACATTGCTTGAGCTACTGCACACAGGATAATGATCATTTTCAAGGAAAATATTAATTTACAGTGCAACTTGAAAGAAACAAAAGCAAAACCTGCCAAAATTGTAAATCTTTTCTAAGCAAGGAAATTATACTGGGACAACAATGATTCTTCCCTAACAATGCTGCTCTGATTACTTTTTTCTTAATTTTTCTCCTTATAGTTTCGCTCGTCCAGGGAAAGGTTCATGGCTTGGTAAAGGCAACCTGGAGGCGGGACCAGACCAGTCCAGTATGTCATTAGAAAATCTAGTGTTTGGAGCTGGCTACTGCAAACCCACTTCTTCAGAGGTAAGGAGGATGAGAAATGATGTCTTCAATTCGATCACACAAAGTGTCCACATTATCTGTGGAGAACATGTCATGGTTTTATATTTCCTGTAGAGGGATTTTGTTGGAAGAAAAACCCTTCAAACATTTCTGCATGAACCACCTGACACTTGGGCACACAATTCCTGGGTGTTCAGCCCCCACCTGCATGGACCATTTCACGGTTCAAGATGTATGGATATATCCCCCAACTGACAGTGACACTTTTAAGAGGGGATTCACCTGAGTAGGTGTCTGCTGTAAGGTGAAGTTAATTATTCAGGAAAAGGTCCTGGCTTTCGGGTCTGATGTATGACAGTCAGAGGACATGAGTCATTATTAAGGATGTTGTGAAAGAAGGTTTTGTGTCCAGAGTATTGTGCATGTAGGTGGAAGGGTGTTACAACGCCTTACTCATGGCAGGTCCCACAGTTAGTGTGTGCCGTTGATCTTGCTGCTTACCGCAGGTAAAAAGGAGAGCTCTTGGTGCAATTTTTGGTAGAAAGTTGTTTGTTTTAAAAATAATGATTAATTGGTTTTTTGTGGTTTGTTCTTTTTTTAAATTACTTTTTAATTTCTTTAAGTGCTAGATTTGGAATGTTTGGGGTTTTTTTTCTTTTTTGTCAAAAATGTTTCCTCAGATCTAGAAACTCACCCCGGAATATTGCAACCATTAACCTGTTAAGAAACTGTGATTCAAGGCTTCTGATTAACATGCTGCCCTCAGCTTCCCTCAACATTTCCTGTCAAAGCTTTTCTGTATAAACATTAAAAATATGCAAGCCTAGAGCTCCTGGTGCAGAGGAACTACCAGGGAATTAACGAGGGCTGAGAGAAAGTTTGGCCTGAGACTGCTATCCAGTGTATGCTTTTGGCAAACAAACTGACCTCAACCTCTGCCTCTCTGGTAGACAGTCACACCATAGACATTTAAATAGCTGTTTGTATTTTAGACTAATCTCTGTACATCTCTGTACAGCACATGATAGAGGCTTCTTTGAAGAGTGGTGCCTATTTTCATTATCCTCTGGACAAGTCTCTGTTGTAAGAAGAGAGATGGAAAGGCAAGCTCTCCACTCCCATTTTTGCTTTTAGTCTCCATGGAAAAATCTTAGTCTGTTGTAATTAGAAAAAACCTTGTTTCCTTCCCATATTTTTCCCTTAGATGGAAACCCTTTCTTCTACCTATCTCTGTAATTTTTTTTTTTTTTTTTAAATTTTAATGATGGTATAATTTTGATGAGTTTACCTTGACTGGAAGCCAGGTGCTCACCAAGCCATTCTATCATTCCCCTCCTCAACAGGACAAGGTGCGATAGAGAAAAATTGTGGGTAAAGACAGAGTAAGTTTAATGTGCAGAAGCAAAGAAAAACAAATGATTTATTCTCTCCTTCCCATCAGCAGGTGATGTCCAGTCACTTCCTGGGAAGTGGGGCTTTGGTATGTATAGTGGTTTCTCTGGAAGACAAAAGTTGTAATAGTGAATTCTCCCTCTTCTCCTCCTTTTTCTTAGCTTTTATTGCTCAGCAGATATCCTATGGTATGGAATATCCCTTTGGTCAGTTTGGTTCAGCTGGCCTGGTTGTGACCCCTGCCAGGATCTTGCCCCACCCTACTAATGGGGGAATATTGGAGAGACAGCACTGGTACTGTGCCAGCTCTGCTCAACAGGAGCCAAAACACTGAGGTGTCACCAACACCTTTGTAGCCACCAACACCGAGCACAGAACTGTGAGGGCAGCCATGGGGAAAGTTAACTCCATCCCAGTCAGAACCAATACAATTATTATTATTATCCAAGCAGGTGACCTATGAAATACCAAAAAAACCTGCTCTACCAAGAACTGGCTTTAGCACACTGCTGCCCTGCAGTCATCAGAATGCCACACACCAAACCATCATAAATATAATGCTGCACAGTCCACATGGCCAGATGTGCATTCGTTCAGCTTCAGAAACCTCCATAAGTCATGACATCTGTTCTTGAGCTGAGTGTTTTAATTTAATAGACTCTGATGGTGTTTTTGCTATGCATGCTGTATGATAATGAGAAAAGGCTATTTCTCTTGGCTTAACATAAAAAAATAAAAATTCAGAGCTAGAAAATAAACAGTTGTGGGTGTAGACCTAGCTCCAAGCAAAGGCCATGTGACTGACTGCTGGTTTATATGGGAGTTTATATCAAACCATAAAGGATTGAAGGAAGAGGAGTAGTATTAGTTCTTACTGTGCTGCAGTACTTGGCACTGAGTCAAGTTTTTCCCTTTAAAACTTGTAGATACTATTCCAGGTGGTTCGAATGTGTTTGTTAAACTTCCATTGGTTTGGAGAATTTTGCATCATTGCCAGTGGGCATGAGAATGGATCCTACCCTTTTCAATAAATAAAAAAAAAAACCCCAGAACCTGCAGACCTCTCTGATTATATATATTTATTTTTGTTTGGACCTTGCCTACTGCATGTCTGAATTAGTAACTGTTGAATACCAGAACTCAAAATATACCACACATATTTCTGTTTGTAAACTGTTCTGATTTGATGAAACTGGCTAAAGCTAGGGTGGAACATTAATAGATCTGGTCTTCCAAGGCTGACAAAGCTTCACTGGGAGGCAGGACATGGGAAAATCAATTTTATAGGGACATTGGTTAGTTCCTTTTTATGTCATAAACTGCCATGAAACACTTAGTGTAGGTCTATCCTGTTTTTAATTTTGTTTAGTTCTGTTTTCATCTGCTTCTACATTTCATGTGCATTTCTGTGTTTTCCTCGATCTAAGAAGTCTCCAGGCTTAGCTCTTAAAATGCACCTCCTGGGCAAGTGCCTTCTGTTTAGTATCTTTTCTAGGGAACCAAATTTGATTATTCAGTTTACTGTAAGACTGCAAACAGTCAAGACTTTTCTTGTTTTAGCTTTAGCTATTGTGAGTAAACCAAAAAGAACTTTTTTTTTCCCCTGACAGCTGCAGATAGATTATTTTTCCAGAATACTTCCCAAACTATTACAAATGAGCAGAAGTTTGTAAAGGGTAGGAACTCTAAATGATTCCTATTGCATCCTTTTCCTCAGGTCTAGGCATAAAACCCAAGGAAAGTACTAGTTTGTGGTGTCTGAAGCACTTAATAACTCCACAATTTATTCAGTTTTATAGGTTTGGTATAAATCCTACAAAGTCAAGAAGCAGATTGTCTCACAAAAGTAAATTTTGTCCTCACTAGTGTCATCATATGCAACAGATGGATTAGTGGCACGGTGTTTTGGGTTTATGTGCCAAGGTTTTTGGTACCAGAGGGGGATGGAACCAGGGGAGGCTTCTGTGAGAGGAAGGAAGAACCTTCCCCTATACAGACAGGGAAAATTCCAGCTGGCTCCAAGGTGGACCCACTGCTGGCCAAAGCTGAGCCCATCAGCGATGATTGTAGAACTTCTGTGATATTTAAAAAAAATAAAAACAACTGTCCAGCAGCTGTGAGTGAGAAAATGGGAAACAAACGACTATTCAGGCACCAAAGTCAGTGAAACAGGAAGAAAAGAGGTGCTCCAGGTGCCAGAGCAGATTTCCCTTCAGCCTGTGATAAAGACCCTGGTGACAAAGCCCTGGAGAGCCACATGCCAGAGCAGGTGGCTGTGCCTGGGAGGAAATGGCTTTAGATTTGTTCTTATATCTCATTCTACTCTATTTAATTGGTAATAAATTATACTAATTTCCCCGAGTAGAATCTGTTTTGTCCATGACAGTTGGTAAGTGATCTCCCTGTCCTTGCCTTGTCTCTTGAGCTTCTTGTTGTATTTTTCTGTGTTATTGAAGAAGGGGAGTGCCTTGGTGGGCACCTGATGGCCAACAAAGGTCAGTCCTTTTCTGAACCGTACATGGTTCAGAAAAGATTTGAACACAGTAGAGTAGTGGCTGGATTTACAGTAGTCTTAAACCCCAAGAAAAGCCAGAATTGTGCTGAAATATGATGATAAAACTACCAAGTTACGTTTTCCAGACATCTCTTGAATACAAAGTAGAAGACTCCTACCTTGATATATCATATATAGATAATGCTTCCCATTTCCCCTCTTTTTTCCTGATAGAACTTGGATGCATCAGAGAGTTAATGCTCTTTTTAGGCCCACAAGTTGACTGTGGAAGTGCTCATCTAGTTTATGTCACTGGTTTGCTTTTTCCTTACTGAAAAACAATTGACTGGCTTAATTTCTAAAGATAGTCTGCATCAATCAGCTCTTCTTTCCACTTCCTGACCTAATCTTCTGTGTTTGGGTTGCTGAGGTGCCAGTGCTTAATGACACATCCTGAAGGCTTCTCGTTCTGCACTTCTGACTTCTCACTGTGGAGACTAATTAAATGCCAGCAGCTTTGGATTGTACATGTGCATTTTCCCTAAATCTCCCCAAGTGGCTTCTGGACATCACTGACACTTTCCTCATCTCCTGGCTTAGCAGAGTAGTTATAATAATTAATCCTATTTAAACCTTGTTTGTTTGGGGTTTTTTAAAGTTTTCCTGTCTCTTCCCATTCCTCTACCTAGCAGAGATCTTCCCTTTCTTCTTTCCTCCTTCTTCCCTCTCTAATATTTTCTCTCTATCTATACTGCACTTTTCCTTTCAAGCACAATTAAGACAACAAAGATATTTATTATTGAAAGAAGATATTTTTTGTGTAAAAATAAAAGATAAATATGAAGGAACAAAAGGCCAGATAAATATGAAGGAACAAAATTTTGTGGTCAACAAACTAGAAGAGAATAATCTACAGAATAATAAAATCTACTAAATAATAAGAAGTGCTAGGACTTCCTCAAGTTCTCTTTAGCCCATAACCTATAGGGAATATATATCACAGTAGATGTGTTCAAAATAGGATCATATCTACTGCAGTCTTGGGAGATCCCAGTGGGATGAAACAGCCTCATGAGCTGTGTGTGACTGGTTTCCCTTCAGGGACCCTGAATTCCCCTTTGTGTCTGCTAAATTGCTTTTCTATGTGAAGAAGTTCAAGGGTTTGTTTGGGATGTACAAGGCCTGTACCTCAACTCCACACTGACTCTTTCAGGTGATCTCAACAGCCCTAAGAGCTGGATACTGGAAAGCTTCAGCAGCTTTATTTATATAAAATAAAATAAAATAAAATAAAATAATATATTCCTTGCAGATCTGAAAATTGAATGGTCACTTACACTTCAGGATTTCTGTGCCTTATCCAGTAGCATAAACCTCCTCTGTATCCACTGTTGTCAGGCTGGCTTAATGTCTTTGTAATATTGTGCATCACATGCCTGCTGTGTTATAATCAAGTTGAATCAATGACATACTGAGGATTATTAATAAACTGTACTCACAGTAATCTTATTTTCATTTTGCTAGCAGTTGCACTACAGATAAATTGACTTCTAAGTAATCAGATTGATTAATCATATGATTTCTCATTAATAAGGCACTGGTGTTTTATGAGAAGTGTTCTTCTTTTATCTAGCATTGATGTAGCAATCTCAAAAGACATGAGGTTTATGCCTGGCATAACACAAGAACCAGGAGTGTCATTCAAATAAAATTTTGTTGATGCTAAGAGTTCTTTTCCACAGACAGTTTGCTAATATTTTCATCTTTTCAGCAACATATGCAAAAGCCAGGCTGTTCTAGCCTAGCACCCAAACATTATTCAAACCCACATTTTTATGTCTCATAGCAGTCATCTGTGGTTTAGTCTTCTTTTCTTCTCTATAGTTATGGTTCTTTGGCCAAATAGTTAACCTTTTCAGCTCTTGAAGTAGGAAGACCCTGGATCATCTCAGTTCATTGGAGCATGGGGCTAATAACCCCAAGGTTGTGGGTTTGATCCCTGTACAGGCCATTCACTTAAAAGTTCAACTTGATGATCCTTGTGGGTCCCTTCCATCTCAGAATATCCTTTGATTCTGTGGTGATTGTGCATCAGAGAAGAGCCCACATAGGCTCCATTGTGGGAATTGTAATGTGTAATATGATTCTGTGGTTCTAAGACAGGTGATACATATTATTTATGTTTTTTAAACCAATTTTTTAAAAATCCCAGTATTTAAATAGCTTTTACTTATAATTGTTCAATGTAGCTAATCCAGACTGCAGAAGTATCATTTACATCAGAATTTCATCTGGAATTGTTAATTTTACATGGAAATGCCTTTAGTTTTCATCTCGGACTTCTCTGCTCCGGTGTGAGTGTATAATGGCAAAGACTTCTTCTGTGTGTAAGCATGTGTTGTAATGGGTGGTTTTAAAAGATTCCTTGGGTGTCTTGCTGGTGCAAATGATGATTAGCCGTGATTGGGACTCCAGCAGATGTCCAACACATAATTATTCTGAAATAGGAAGAGAGCTGATATACTGCTCTTTATAAGGTACAGTGACAAGTATCTTTAATCAGTATGTTCAGGGCACCATTTGTTATAATTACTGATGAAGTCTTTAATCTTTGGTTGCCTGAAGATAAATGGCTGATCTCTAGAAAGAACAAAATGATTTCCTAGCTGTAGCAGAAAACATGTAACTAATACTGTGACAGTAACTGGTTTCCTTAATCACTGGAATATTTCTTTTCTGTGGTTCTAGCTTTTTGATGAGACATATGCAGAGTATAGCAAAGAAATGATCTGAATTTTTATAGAGTTCAAAGCTGAGATTAATTTGGGTTTAGGCCCTGAAATATGGTGGTGAAAAATCCTTGCAATGTTTTTGCTATGGATCTTCAATGCAAACGTTATGAAAATAACTGGAGATTCTTGTGAGACTCCAGACAGGAGGGTGATGGAGACTTGTTCTGGAGAAAATCCTTGGGAATTGCTCATATTGGACTGATAATTTATTCCTTTTGTTAAGCAATAGAATTTGAATAGGAAGTTACTCTTTTCATACATTTTTTTTTGCTGTCTTTCTGCATTGTTTATGTATTGGAAAGAATCAGATTGCTGCATTCTTTTTCCTAATCTCTCCTAGACTTATATAACTGAAAGGATTTTTATTATGGCTAATTTAGAGAGTTGTGAGTAGTGTGGTAAAAGGCAGACTAAGCATGGAGGATTTATTTCTCTTTCACAACTACTATTACAGTTATATACTGAAGAATTTATTTGGCTTCCCTCACCGTAATTTCTCACTTTGTCTGAATCCATTTATGTGGTTTGTACAGTCATTCACTTGGCTGACATTCTTTCAATTCAAGGTTTTCCTTTCTGGAGATTTCAGCATTGATTTTTCAATAATTTTAGAGGAAGGGGCTTGGATGATACCTTTTTCTTTTTTTCTCTGTTCCCTGTAGTTAAGTGCAGGAGCAGCAGGAACAGACTTTTTACTCCTCACTTCAGGAATTGGACTTGGCTGCTCTTTACCTTTTGAAAGAGCACTTTATGATTCGCTTTTTCTTTCTTAGTTTTTTTTCCACTGATACTTTGCTTAAAAACCATGTTCATATCCCTTAGGAACACTAATCCTTAGCTCCTAAGGAACAATAATTCCCACTGACTGATGATGAGAGTTCCTGAAGGGAGACCAAATCAACTCTCACAGCTTCTGAGCTGACGGCCTTTCCAGCACGAGTGGAGATGCAAACAACAGCAGAGTTGAGATCCATCATCTGAAAGCCAACCCTTTGCTACTGGCAAGTGTCCCAGACAGCAGCTCAGAGACTGGGGAATGAGAAAAAAAGATTCCCTCTTTTTCCAACTACTTTGTTTCCACTTGTTTTGTGGAAACAAATCTCCAAGTGACAGAAAAAGCCTACACGTCTGTTCACAGCTATCCTGTCAGTCGTAATGACCCAAGAAACAGCTTCACAGCTGATAAGAATTATAAGTCTTGGTGCAGTGCTAGGGAGGAACACATAGAAATGCAGCCCCAGCAATATCAGTTTTTGCAAAACCAACTGACCCCACTCAAATGGTCTCGTATTTTCTCCAAGGATCAGACAAGATTCAGCAGTCTGACAATCAGAAAAGAGTGGACTAAGAGAAAGAGATGGGTCAGTGTGTTATAATTTGCAAAAGCATTGCCAGACAGAGGTCAATAGCATTAGACAAAAGTTTTGCCAACAAAGCACTTTTTTGTAGCTTTATGGCAAAATGAGAATAATTTTAGAAGCTCTTCAGGACAAGAATAACTTCTTCTGAAGATGACATTACTTAATCATATATCCAGAATCTATATTCAAGTGTTGTGATGAGTGCCAGAAAAAAAAGATATTTGGATCAAAATTGGGTAATGCTTCAAGGAAGCTCTTTGCATAACCAGGAAAAGTGTGTGAATATTCATGCAGTTACATGGTGAGAATATAGTATATTCATACTTGGGTGAGAATATAGATCTAAGGACTTGGGTGAGAATATAGATCTAAGGACTGATTTAGGGTAAGCCAGACACAGTCAGAGGCAAATGAGCTTACACTACTTCTTTGACTGGCATAAACCTTGAGAAATCAAGCTTCTAGTCAGCCTAGTTTTACAATAGTATTTTACTCTACTGTTCCCAGCTTCACAGTATGGTATTCAAATAGGGTCTGATGTATTGTTAATATCTGTGCACTCAGTCACTGCATGATCCCAGGTTAGCTGGGTGTGTCGTGAAATGTGAAGGAGCTGCAGTATTGTTGGTCTTTTGCGTCTGGTTGCTAGCAAATCAGATAAGGCCAAGTCAGATAAGCCTCTTCCCATCACTTTTCTTCTTTATCTTCTTCAGAGACTCATAGAATGGTTTGGATTGGAAGAACCTTTAAACATCTAGTCCAAACCCCCTGCGATGAGCAGTGACACCATCAACAACATCAGGTTACTCAGAGCCCTGTCAAACCTGGCCTTGAGTGTTTCCAGGAATGGTTCATTTACCAGGTCTCAGGGAAATCTGGCCCAGCATCTCAGCACCCTCATCACAAAAAATGTCACCCTTATATCTAGTCTGAATCTACCCTCTTTTAGTTTTAAACCGTTACCTCTTGTCCTATCTCAACAGGCCCTGCTGAAAAGTCTGTCCCCATATTTCTTTTCTTATAAGTTGTCCTTAACTATTGAAAGGCTGCTATAAAGTCTCCCAAAATATTCCCAAACTCTTTCCAAGGGCTGGATAAAACCATTAAGTTTGTTGAAGGCACCATATATCTACTCTTTGATGACCCAAGGCAAAATTGCCATCTCACAGGTTTTCGTTAGGCCTAGATGCAATCTGCAATGTCTCTGCTGGAATTAGGTCTTCCTGACATTGGCAGACAGAGTTGGCTGATGAGAAGCAGGGGTGAAAGGCTGAACAGGACAGCGGGGCACCCCCAAGGCAATGTTAAATAATGTTCATGTAGGCGGTAAAGCTCTGGATCTGCTCTAGATATTGTGTTTCTTTTGTAAACAAATACAGTTCAACTCTCCAGAGCTGTCAATCAGTCTCTTTCTCTGCTACTGAACTCATTAGAAGTATTTTATTTAAAACCGTAAAATTATGGCCTGCAGAATAAATGGTAAGCTACCCAGAGCTCATGAAATTTTATTGTCTTTGAGTGTAAATTACTTGAGGGCTGGTATATGTGCTATGCATAATACAGGAGGTATCTATGGGGCTGTGAAAATGAACCTGTGAAGATGTAATAGTTATGCAAATTTATACAGTTCCAGCTATTCAGAAGTTCCCTATTTTGTTGCACTAAATTATAACATATCAATGTAATTGCTTAAAGTAACATACCCAGGAAATATTCTTATTAGCCATTATTTCAGTCTCAGTGTTAGAACAGAAACTGTGGATTTCTGCAGTGATAAAAAGGACTGTATATTATTTTATCATTGGCTTTTCCATTTGATGTATGTTTGCATGCATGTGAAAGACCTATAAATGATTCATTGCCTGAGAGTGTCATAAGTGAAGACTTCAGGAATGTGGCATAATCACAGGATTAGACACTGAGCTGTTTCCTGGCAGCAAAAGGCATAGAAACCACATCCCCCACATCAAACAAACCAATCCAGCATTACAGCACCTGGGCCAAAGAGGAGCAATTTTTGTGCAGACCAATTTTTTGCAAGAAGGAAGGTACCTTTAAGCCCAGCTGTAAATTATTTTTCTGGGAGTGATTCTGGGGTTGAAATAAAATAATACTGATTAAAAACAGGTTTTGAAACATTTCTAAAAGAAAAATCTAATGGATCTCATTGGGTCACTTCAATTACCTGAGTGGTGGGACTCTCTGAGTCGCAGAATTATCTTCAGCAAAATAAGTAGGGAAGTAATGGAAATTGATTTGACTTGGTTTTACAACAGACCTTGGAATATATTATTGAGACAGATTTTCTGTTGATTATTTTTCACAAAACAATAATGGACAAAATTCAGGTAACCTGAAAAATAGCACATTTGGACCCAATAAAAGGATTTGTTTTCTCCCCATTTCTGTAGACCACGAGAGAGCTGGGATAACACGTTGCTGGAAGGCGCTTCTGTGAACTTTGTAGGATTTGACACAATCGTGCAAAATGACAGCACTGACAATTCCTGCAGTCCTTGTTCTGAAAGGATGGGAACTGTGAGGGCTGTGATATAAACCAATATTTGGGTAATTTGAAGAAGACTTTGCTTGAAGGCATTCAGTTTCTGAAGCTGTCAGGGCTTAGGCTTTTATTTTGCTCTCTTTGTTTACCTGTCTCCTCCATGAGTATCAAATACTTGACTGTGATTGCCTGCAAAACACAAGACTTGTTTGATTTCTCTTCTGATCTGGTTTGACAAAGACTATACAAGTCAAAATCTTTTACTCACCTCTCTGGGGAAAAATGAGAAGTCAATCACGAACCAAGTAGAAAGTCTGGGATATACAGGAGCATTTACAAATAATAATAAAAAATAACAGTCCTGTCAATAGGGACATGATTTCTTTTCACTTGCATATGAATCATAGGAACCTACTTGGTAACACTTGTGGCTGTGTAACAGACTGAAGGAAACAATAAAATTAGAACTCTGCCTTGGTAACGAAATGTCAAACTGCTTAAAAAATGAGCTCATAAAGGTTAAAGTAATTTGTCACTGTCAAAAGACAGTTAAATATTTCCTCTTTAGCCATTGTTTGACATTGTTGCTAATGTTTAAATTTGCCAGGATGAGGAAAAGATCAGAAATAGTGTTGAGATTGTTTTATATTTTATCTCCATTTTTTTGTGAAGACAAAGGTAATTAATCAACATGCAGCAACTTCTGTGATTATAGACATTTCAACAGTGAATTCTGGGCAAGGCTCTCAATAAATTGATTTCAGTGGGCATGGTTGGCACCGTTATCTCTTCCCTCCTGTGAGATGCTCTGTGATCAAGAATCAAAATAATCCACTAGGAACATATTTTTAGATCTTACCTATAATTTCAGAAGCCAAGCCAGGGATAGCAAAATGACAAGATTCAGTGATCTTGGCCACCTGCTGTAGTAGCCTGGAAAGCAAATGGTGCAATTCATAAACATCCTGCTAATAGGCAGGAGTATCAAAAATCCCAAGGAGCTCATGTCTATACCCTTGTTATTAAAATAATTCACAGTTCTTGGTTTCTTGATGGCACCATGCCATGCTGCAAGACAATAGATGTATGTTCCCCACAAATAATACCAGTGAGTGTTGATAAAAGCAAAGGCTCAGCCTGTCAGATTGATGTGGAATGTAGTCAAATAGACTTTTTTTAATGTACATGGCCTCTTTGAATTTTAGGTTTTCCCAGAAAAGGAAAGATATGCTATTTTTTTATTGTATTTCTATGATGCATGAATAGTGGTCCCCAGATTTTGCTTGTGGCAGCATCTAACTCATAAAGGTCTTTTCTACAAAATGTGAACAGAAAATGAGGAATTCGACCTCATTTAAGTGAGACTTACTTTTTATCATCTCTTTAGTATCCCT
Source organism: Corvus brachyrhynchos (assembly GCF_000691975.1). NCBI lineage: Eukaryota > Metazoa > Chordata > Aves > Passeriformes > Corvidae > Corvus > Corvus brachyrhynchos. The sequence goes on from NW_008246063.1 coordinate 4,582,378, forward strand.
TCTGCACTTTTCTTGCGTCTGGTTCTTTTTTTATTCCTTTCTTTGGACAGGAGGATCTCTGTCTTTGCCTTTGATTCTTTCTTTCTGCACAAATGGTGCTTCAGTGTTTGAAGTAAACAATTCTTCCTCCATACATGGACATATTTGTAGCTGAGAAAATTTTATCTTAAATTTTATTTTAAGAGAGTAGCAGGATGTCAAGTGGTTTGATTTTTGGCTTAAAATGGCAGCTTTGTGTGCTGTTGTCTCAAGGTCTTCACAGAACTCAAGCACAGTCTGTTGGGAAATTTCAAGTAGCCCCAGATAAGTTTTCATTTTCATGACCTGCTGCATAAACAGAGCGAGATTGGCCGCCATAGGGACATTTCATTAATGAGACTGTTCAGTAAATCCTGTGCTTAGGGGCAGGATATGAGTCAGGATAACCCTAACCTGTCTGATTCCAGTGATAATATTGTACCTTAGAAAAAGAACTCATCAAATATTTGATCACTTTGATATTCAATTTTGAGGCAGTTCCTGTCAACATTTTGGAAAGGTAAAAAAGAACCCAAATTTCAGAAAGCCCATGTGGAATATCAGTGGAACAATTACAGTGAGACTTGGCTTATTTCTAGAATCTTACCGATGTTTAGAGAATGCAGTGTCAGCCTGGTTCTCCTCCTGTATATTGTAGCCCACTGAAATGCCATTTTCCTAGCAAGAGAGAAACCCAAAACACTGTGGTCAGAGACAGGAAGGAGTGGTGTGACTGCTGAGTTCAGTCCACCACCTCTGTGAGAAACTGAAATAGGCATATACTATAATAGGTTGGAATATGTTTTCCATATGAACATCCTCTCTGCATCCTACTCCTTACTGTTCCCCACATTAAGTAATTGCTATGGCATCCTGTGCTATGTAACATGACTCAGCACATGGCAATTTGTCTAACTTTGCAGTGTACAGGTGAGTTTAAGGTATGATTTAATTTGTATCTGTAGCTCATTAAGAGGTTGTAAAAGGTTTGTTGTGGTGCTTAAGTGACAAGTCTTGAAATATGAAGTCACAATGACTAGATAGCTTGTAATTGCTAAGAAAAAGGTCTTGAAAAAAAAAGGAAAAAAGCCAAAAGAAGGGTGTTTCATTTCACTTTGAAGAAGGAAATACTTCTTAAGCTGACTTAACATGTTCCGTTTTTCCCCGTTTGGGCACTGAACTGCAAAATCAATTATTCCTGTAGCTCTTTTCATACGTGAACAGAGATCCAAGCCTGAAGTCACTTTCTTTCTGGCAGTGACTGTCAGTACATAATAGACCCTGGCATTTCTAAATAGGAAACTGCAGTCGTTGTTGCTTTTATTAAATGAAGAGCATGTCAGAGTGACCATTTGCTTCGGGTCTGTGCTTCAGAAGGCAACACAGAGCCAAGTAGTTTGGTACATGCAGTGTGATAGAAGTTCACTGTGTTTAATAGCATATTCTGCCAAACACCATGAGAGAAATGGAACCTGCAAGAGAACTGTGTTTAATTTGTTTGTTAGGGCCAAACCAGCCCACATGCATTGGCAAAGTACCTTCAGCTGGCTCATGTGTCAGCTGTGGCCATTCTCTCTTGTAAGGACAAGATGAGGCCTTCACATCCCTACACACCACTTCTATCTCAGGTTCCTTCAGCTCCTTTTTTTTCCCTAAGAGGATTTCCAAGTTCACATTAGACCCAAAAATACATGCTCTGGGACTGATTGTCAGCTTCTTGGAGTCAGCAATTACTGCTGATTGAAGAATCCAGATCATCATATCTGAAACATTTCTCCTCTCTGAGGGAAGAAAATACCTATTTGAATTCAGGATGCTCCACATTTATTTTTCTCTGTTCAAAACTGTGTGAAATATTATTTTATATATATTTTTTTAATAAGCACTGGGGTGGAACTTCTCTGCCCATCTCTGAATTTTCTACATCTGAGCTTCTAGTTTAATTTTCCTTCATACAAAATCTGTGGAAAGCAAAAAGAATTTCTTGGGAATAGTGCATTATAAGAATGCAGAAGAGGGACTTTCTGCAAGGGCATGAAGTGATAGGACAAGGGGGAATGGTTTTAAGTGAAGGAGGGTAGATTTATATTGAATATTAGGAAGACATTGGTTCCTGTGAGAGTCATGAGGCACTGGAACAGGCTGCCTAGAGAAGCTGTGGATGTCTCAATCCTGGAAGTGTTCAAGAGGAGGTTGGTTGAGGCCCTGGGCAGCCTAGTCCAGTGGAAGGTGTGGCAGGGGTTTGGAACGGAATGACCTTTAAGGTCGCTTTAAACTCAAACGATTCTGTAATTCTATAACATCAAGATCTGAAGTAGAGGGGATGAACTGTGCTCCAAAAATTCCTGTTTCTCTCTGTGTGCTATGAAGGGAGACCAGGGTGATGAGCTGAGATGGACATGTTTATGATCTAAATATAAAAGATTTGCTAGACACTAATCTCACCATTCTTTTGTAAGCAAACTAGGACATGTATTAGAGTTTGATCATTAATCCCTATGTAATTCACTGCACATTTTTGTAAACAAAGCCAATAATGTTCTATAAAATCCCGGGAATTTTCTTTTTTTAATTATTTAGCTATTTATTCATATACCTAATATCAGACAGTATACAGCATTGATATAAAGAGAAATACTCTGCCACCTTCTAACCTGTAGGATTACATTGCATAAAACCATCTCCACCCCAGCCAGAGCCACAGCTGAACACACCCTTCTGTGTTGCTAGGCATAAAATTGTATCAAAACATTTTTGACATTTTCTGATGTCCTGAATGCCAATTGTAATGGCACAGTTGTGTTAATATCATTGAACAAGGTGTACCTTTTTTTATATGTGTGTGTACATACAGGTGGGAGAGACAAAAAGATGTTAACAAGTGTTCTTTTAAAAACTGACTGGTTTTATGCTGCTGCCTGCAGTGATGAGTAATAACAAGGCAGCTCTTCAGCTCAGGGGTCCTTGTTTGATCAGAGAAACAGGAGTGGATTTGCTTTCCTTATCTGTGAGTAGACAGCATGGACTCCCTGTAATCAGAAAGGACAATGTATTAAGGACCTTTTTGATGTCTCCACTGTGTTATTTTTGTTTAGGAGATCAGAATTTGCACCATAAGTGTGTATGTATTAATAAATGTTTAATTTAAAATTACATATAAAGACCAGCTTTAGATAGATAGGAAGATATTTATATAAATCTATGTATCTAATCTGCCCCCCTTTTTTTGCATAAAAAATTATTCTCAAGTATTTTGGGTTTTTTTTCCCATAAAATTGTAATTATTCAATGTTGCTGTACCATCTCTTAGCCAAAGGATATCTCAGTGTCCTTTGTGAATGTTGCCTACACAGACTCTTAGTAATAACAATTTGAAGATATGGTCTAACATGTCATTTTCAGACATAGATGTACCAGAGGGAAAGAAAAGCACGCCCAAAGGATTGTAGTGAATAGGGTGACATCAGGCTGGCAATGCAAATAGCGGGATTCTGCAGGGCTCCATCCTTGTCCCAATTCTCTTCAGCATCTTTATTAACAGCTGGAACGCAAAGCTCAAAGGAATACTAAGTAAATTTGTTGATGACACTAAATTGAGAGGAGCTGTTGACTCCCTTGAGGGCAGGGAGGCCCTGCAGAGAGACCTCAAGAAATCAGAGATGGGCAATAACCAACTGTACGGAGATTAACAAGGGCAAATGCCAGATTTTCCACCTGGGATGGGGCAGCTCTGGATGTAGGGACAGACTGGGGAATGAGAGGCTGGAAAGCAGCTCTGGGAAGGGACGTGGGGGTCCTGGTCAATGGCAAGTTGAATAGGAGTCAGCAGTGCCCTGGCAGCCAGGAGGGCCAACCCTGTCCTGGGGGCATCAGGCACAGCATCACCAGCTGGGCAAGGGAAGGTGTCCTGCCCTGCTCTGCACTGGGGTGGCCTCACCTCAGGTTCTGGGGGAAGTGTTGGGTGCCACAAGGTGAGAAAGATATAAGGCTATTGCAAAGTGTCCAAAGAAGGGTTATGAAAATTGTGAAGGTCTATGAAGGTAGTGAAGGGTCTAGGGGGGAAGATACATGAGAAGCAGTTGAGGACTAGGAATTGTATTCAATAATCCTGATGGGTCTCTTCTAAATCAAAAGATTCTATGATTCTATGACACATGATTCATACAACTTTTCTTGTGCCAGATGATTCAGTGCTCATCTTGGAAGAAGGATGCCTCGTGTCAGGCACTGCTCTGACTTTCATGAGACATTTTCCCCAGTGCTTAATTTACTGCTAAAGCAATGTTTTTACAGCTTTAATTTTCTGTATAGTGATGTATAACCCTAGAGATCAGGGGGAGAAAAAGGATTTTTTTGCCTTCTTATTTATCATAATCAGAATTTTTCAAAAACTTCAATAGAATACCCTATGTGTGCTTTTACATGAAGAACCATTGTGATTGTAGACACTTGTGATTATACATAGGATGTAACATAACCTCCAGTCACTAGGTTCAGTTTTTAAAGTGATGAGGGAAATAGGCTTCAAACAATTGCATAGAAATTAAAAAAATGTGTAATGTACCCTAAAGGAAAAATCTGGAAAAACCCCCACAAGAAACCAAATCATCTGTGCATGAAAGAAAGTATTTTGGGGTTTCTTTTCAACCTTTAAATTCTACAATATATTGCTATATGAACTTTATCTTGATGAAAAAGAAAATAAGAAAAAAGCCAGAAATTTTATTTTAAATGAAAAATCTTTTTTTTCTTCTAGGCAGGTCAGTATGAGACATTTGGAACATGGTCAGTGTTTTTTCTCCTAGAATAACTTTAAGGGAAATCAGTGTAATCTGTGAAACATTTTTGCTTTACTAGAATTGTATTTTTAGATGGTAATTTTCCTAAAAAATACTCTCCTGGCCACTTCTTCCTTGGCCAATTGTAAATAATAAACCTACAGCCTGCATTTAGAACAGTAACTTATAGTATTGAAACAATAATCATTAGAGCTGACCAGGAGAATTCTCTTCTACCTGTTCAAAGAATGCTCTTTTTCAGGCCTGATGGTACCTATTTTTCAAGGGTATCAAGTAAAAAACTTCCAAACTGCTAATTTTCTACAAAGTGTAAATTATCACTGAACCTGTCACTAAATCTGACTGCAATGTCAAATATTTTTCCTACTGATCTTTTATCCCAGGGGTTTTGACAAAATAGCTCTAACTTTTAGAGGTAATATAAATGTCAAATTGTATTTATGAAATACCAACCTACATTTTCTTACATAACAGATTTAGTGAGAGGCATAACATAAATAGTTCTATATATTGTCAATACCTTTCTAATTATTGTCCTTTATTGAAGCTTTGGATTAGTGATATTAGTGTCACTGAAATAGAATTTAAATATATTATAATGATTTTACTTTTATTTTAGAGCTTTGGATAATGAACCATCATAGCAAATACAGACTAGTAAATCAATACAGGCTCTCCTTTTCTATGCAATTTAATAAGTTGATAGAATATATACATTCAAGTGCATCCTAGTTATATATATCTATTTATCTTAAATGTTTGGTCCTTGGTTTTACTTTTTAAAATGGAAAATATTAATTTTCCTAGTTGTCCATAACTGTTCCTCCCATAAGCATGCTGTCTTCCTGTTAGTGAATGTTAGAGGAAAGAGGTTTACAGGAGCTGGTTTATGTGGGTGTCACCTACCCTCAAGAACGTTCTGTGTTCACATATCTGCTGTTGACAGATGAAGAACAGAGATGAACAGATTTTCTGCCAGATAGGACCAAGATTTGTGTATCACGTCTGTTATATGTAGTCTGTAGTTGCTTAATAAAAATAAAAATAATAAAAATATTCCAAATTCCAAAACTGGGCTGAGAAGAAACAGTGTCACCACAGAATGGCATCCACAGTTTGGCAACTGTGGGCTTCCATGTCTTTAAACTACAGGGGTTTTTTTAGATTTGCTGATAATTTTTCACTGCCTGGCACAGGGATTTAGAAAATGTTTGTATTGATGAATGAATTAATGAGGGGGAGTTGTTTGGGTTTGGCATTTTTTCATAGCTGAATGGAGATGTAAATAGACATATACATATACACACATATAGAATCGTTAGGGGTGGAAAAGACCTTTAAGATTATCAAGTCCAGCTGTCAACTCAGCACCACCATCACTTTCATCATTAACTCATGTCCTCAAGTGCAACATCTACAGGAATTTTGAACACTTGCCCAGGGACAGTGATTCCACCACTTTCCTGGGCAACCTGTTCCCATGCTTGACAACCCTTTCCATGAAGAAATCTTTATTAATATCCAGTCTAAACCTCTACAATGATTACATGTGTATAAATTTGTTATATATATATACACCATATATATTTATAAAAAAATATTCTTAGTCAACCCAAATCCAGAATTTTTGCTTTGTTTTGTTTTGTTTTTTTGTTGATTGGTTGTTGTTTTCCTCATGAAATATCATCATTAAAAGTTTTTCATTTTAAATAATCTAGATTATTTTTTTCTCTTTAATATAATTTCTGTCATAAGAATGGCTCAAAAGATATTCTTTTCCTCTTTAGTTTTCTCTGAGTGTTCATTTTAACATATTTACATGATAACCTCTTTAAGACAAAAATAATTTCTGACATGCAACCAGTTTCAGAAAATGGAGTAAAAACTTGTCCTGCTCCCATCACTGCTCCAGCACTTTCACTAATGAAGTGGAAACACTAAAGTTTTAGCTCACGACATAACTGTAATTTAATTTCCAACCACCAAATAACAGGAAATCTCCTATCTTAGAAAACAGCATCCAAAGTAGAGAGTAAAGCCTTGGTCCTTGATTTTGAAGCCAGAATAAAATTTTCATCTTAGGTAATCAAAATGGGCTTGCAGGCAAATGGGCAGATGCTGTGGACTCAGAAACTGCATTTATCTTGGGATGCTGAGATTTATCCCTCAGTTTCAAGCAGTTCTCTAGATCTTTCCCAGAAGCAGGTAAAGTAGGGTAGCTCTCTCTGCTACTGGGAAATATTTGGAGACTGCAAAACTTGTCTGTTTACACAGAAATGGCTTTTTAGTATATTGAAATTCCTGACAAGCAATTCGAATCTGAATTGTGAAATGTGTTAAGAGTTAGATTAAACATGATTTCATTTACCAACTGTTAGTGCTACTGTTGAACATAGTTAACATAGTTCATGAAATTGCTTTAATACAAAACAAATACAAGCTACTTAACTGTACATTACAAAGCATAAAATTCAGTTGGTACCTTTTGATATTAGACAGATGTAGTACACTGGAAGTGAATATCCACAAATTGTTCTCTGCATTTGAATAATGAATTGACGTGAACCTTATTTGATGAAGATGTTTGCTTTTTGCAAGTAATTTTCCTTTCTCTTGTTATAAAGGAAAAGTACATTTATAAAGGAATACAGTCTAATTATAGGAGGAATCTGTTGACTGATAAGAGCATTGCACAAGTAACCCATTAATTTAAAAGGCTGATTTACTTAAATGTATTCAGCAGGGATATTTCCAGGAGTGTTTAGTTTGTTTAGGGTTGTTGATATTGAAGGCTATTTTACTTGTCTGGGTAAATCTAGCAGAAGACCAGCTTAGAGGATAGATGGAAAAGGGTCAGTGATGGTCTAGTGTTGGGGTCCAGCTTTGCACATCATGATCAAAGTGAACTGAAGCTTTTACATTTCCAAAACACTAGGAAGTAGTTTTTATCTTTCAATTGTCTGGGTTTTTCTTTATGTGATCATCTAGTGTGAGGTCTCCCTACCCGTTGCTGGGGATTTGGAAATAGATTACCTTTAAGGTCTCTTCCAATCCAATCCATTCTATGACTGTGATCGATGGTGATCACAGTTAACAGGGAAATGGAGAAATTAGGCCTATATGCCCAGGATTCTTCGTGAGAAAAAACCTTCAGAGCTCTTTAGCTGGAGAGAGATTATGACCTTTGGAAGAAGTTATAGGAAACTCAGGAGGACTACAAGGGTGTTGTGAGGTTATTCAGGGAGAAAATTAGAACAGCAAAAGCTCAGGTAGAACCTAACTTGACTACTGCTTAAAAAATGCAAAATATTTGTATGAGCACATTCATAACAAAAGGAGGGCTAAGGCGAATTTCCATCCTGTATTGGATGAGTCTCTGGAATGCCTTTTTTTTCAATGTATTGACTTTTTGACCTATTTCCCTTTAATGATGTTGGCACAATGGAAGAAATTCTTTTGTGTCAGTACTACTAGCTTCTGTGCTGTCATCCATCTTTACTATCAGAGTACTTTTAGGTCTTAAGCCTTGAAGTGAGATTTGTCAGGCATTCATGTCCTACCAAAATTTTCAGAAATAGAAAAGGGCAAAAGCTAGAGATGCAGTCTACCATTACAGACAAAAGGGGTCTTGGAAAAAGAAATCTGCAGATGCGTTTTACAACCAGCATAGAAGAATCTGTCTACCTACTAACTAATGAAATTAAAATAACAGTAGGCCAAATGAATTAGCTCAACAGGTCATGAGAATCTTTACAAAGGAAACCAACATGTACTTTTACAATGGATATTACAAGCCCAGAGCAGCCATCAGGCTTTGTGAAAGGTGGGATTGTCAACTTCAGTATCATTTTTTGGTTTAATGAGAGTTTTGTCTTAACCAGAAGCAAACCAATATCTATCATCCTGAGTTGAGAAACCTGGAAAGCTGAGCACTTTATAGTTGTTTAATGGGTCAGAGCCACTGTTTCTCCTGAGTGTTGTTTTTACAGCAGTGTTTTCCCTTAGAGCAGCACGTGACATTTGTTACCAAACTTGATTTGTTAGTATTGTAGTCTGAGTCCCCGTTTCAGGCTATTGACAAGGAAATAGGGGAACACCTGAATAATTGCACAGAAGAGGAAATTAAAATAGCAAATGTGAAAGGTCTGCAATTTTTAGACCATCCCAAAGGACAACATTTCTTGACATTTCTCAGCTTACTGAGCAGTGATGGATAAGCTGATTTAGCTGCAGCAGTTTATAATGGCATCATCTGACAGATGCCTGCCCTGCTGGGGTCCCTGCAGATGAAGATGCACAGACCTTAGTTCACATTAGTTTAAACTGTCCCTGAGGTGGGTTTAATAATCTCTGTAATGTCCTGCTCTGTATCCAGAGATATGTACATGCGTATGTGTGTGACAACTTTCAGAAGAGGCAGTCCTGTGAGAGCAGTAATGTCTTTAAGTCACTGAAGAACCAGAAATTTGGAGCATGTCGCCTTTTTTCTGTCACACTCACTTTCCACCTCGACAAAAAGATTTTTCAAATTGGGATGGATGTTCCCACTAAACAACAGGGTTTAAAAGCCAGTTGCCATTTAATAGAATTTCATCAAAATGCTTAGTGATATGCCCTCTTACTCCTGCACAGCACAACCTGGTCTGTGCAGCGTGGCTGCTCTCATGCAATGGCATTCTCAAAGCACAGCACCTTTCTTTGGCACAGACACTCTTCCCAGAGAGCTGGAACAGGAAGAGGAAAGAGAGCTTGGAGCAATGTTTTCAGCTCTCTATTCACACAGGTACACCATCCATATCTTACAGTAATTTGAAGAAAGTTTACATTGAAATGGAGAGAAATGCTAGAGAAAATTTTACTTGCCTGTTGTGGTTGTACTCAGTGCTTCTAATTCTGTGTCTACAGTGTAGAACATGTACAATTGTCCAGTGTAAATCAGCTGAGGACAAATTTTAAAAAGCACCATAAGATAGGAAACAAACGCTAAAGAATTTAACACTGGACTAATTGAGTAATATTTTGAACGCCTTTAATTCACACAAGTTTTGAACCCACTTGCAGGTGCATTTTCCTATTACTTTTTATGTTTATGCTATAATCTATGCCAAGGAATGGCTGAAAATAGACCTATTAAAGTGTAGTCATGCACAACACCATGTTATAGCGTTCATATAAACTATGAAATTAACTCACTTTCTTCCTTCTGCTCATCAGTGTAGCATTTAAATGCCAGAATAATTTTTACCTAAAAAAAGTAATCAGCATTGGATAATAAAGGAGGGCATATTTTCATGACATTGTTCATCAATCCACTTCCAATTTTCTATTGTTTTGAGCAGCATTTCTTTATGCTCCCTTTTTTGTTTTGGCCATGGTGAGAGTAAAAAATATTCATGCTGAGGCTGGAGATTTTGAAACCTTTGAAGAACAGCCAACTCTGTCAATTATCATCAGCTGTTTTTCTGCAGGTCTGGAGAGCATTTCCTTTTGTGCCTACCACAGAATTCTAGTTAACTTCTTGAAGATTTGCATGAGAAGCTGAGGGAAACATCCTGGCTCAGGCCAAGAGTTGTGAAATACAGGTTTTAGGGAAGTCAAAGGGAGAAAAACACAGGAGATGCACTGGTGTGTGGTTGGTTCTTCTCTGTTGCTCCTGGAGATGCATAGATTTGGGACCATCCAGAAAGGCAGTCAGCACCTGGCTGGCCTGTAGGAATTGTATTCTTATCCCAGGAGTGATAAGCAGTGTACTAAGTTGCAAATTGTCCATGTTTCACAAACCCAGGGATTAATAAGTAGTTCCATTTTAAACCTAAGCAGTGTAGCTTTCAAGTATCAGTAATTTATACAAGCATCTTTTGACAAAAGTGGGAATTTCTGATTTATGGTACCCTAGTGAAAACTCAGCTTGCATTCTAAGTGTAAAAGTGTTGTTTGAGAAATATTTGTAGTAAACGTGCTGTGATCTGTCCTGTTACATTCTCCCACAAGAGATATACTAGCACAGACATTGATCCTGGAGTACAGAGTGGCTCATATTTGTCGATGGGATAGCAATGCCATCTACATTTGTTCACTAATACGGATAGCAAAGCATACCATGGTACCATCAAGCTATCACCTTTGCAGGAGGTGATAAGGAGGGAAAAGGAAAGTGAATGTAGCCATCTTTATAGTTCTTTCCACCCCTCCCCTCCAGCTGAGAGGGTGTATTTTGCACAGCACTCTGTGTTGTGGGGAGAGACATTGGCTCCATGGTGGGACATGTGGGATGGACAGAGATAGATTACTCTGTTGGATTGTTTGGTCTGAGGGTCTTTGCGTGTGACAGCCTTGCTGAGACCTAATGGTTTTGTTATGGTTTGGGCAAAATGAACATGTAGAATGAGATACTGTTGGATTACACATCTAGCTAGTTGGGTGGCTGGGAGATTGGGATGGTTAAAATCTCTTTGGTGCCATCTGCTTAATTAGAATTGAAGAATCACAGAATGGCTTGGGTTGGAAGGGACCTGAAATACCATCTAGTTCAAATCCCTTGCCATGGGCAGAGACACCTTCCACTAGACCAGGTTACTCCAGGCCCCATCCAACCTGGCACTGAACACTCCCAGGGATGGGGCAGCCACAGCTTCTCTGGAAAACCTGTGCCAGGACCTCACCACCCTCACAGTAAAAAATTTAGTTCCTAATATTGTGTGTAAACCTACACTGTTTTAGTTTAAAGCCATTACCCCTTGTCCTATCACAATATACTCTTGTAAAAAGATATGAATCCACTTCTGGGTGGAGACTGTCCACAAATGGGTTTTTGTGAAAACCTGTTGCACAAATGGAGACCATGAATTTTAATTTCTGTACTTTACTTTCTTGACACTTTTGCTACACAGGGCAGCTTTTATGTCCCATCTGAAAATTGCATGCAACATGCATACAAGTGGCATAAGGATCTCTGTCTTCTGCTCTTGAATGCTCAAAGGGGTCTTCACACGTACTACACCCTCATAATGAATGAGATTCCTGATTTACCACAGCTGAAGCTGGGTAAGTGAAAAGACATTTAAAATCATTGAATATTTTAGAGTGCTGCATTTTTAAACACACACTTTAGTACCAAAATTCTTGGTCTGTTCAGAGACTTCAAGGGATTTTCAGCTGTGTTGTCTGATTAGTGTTTATTTTTGCATGCTCTTAAAGATGACTGACTCCTCAGCTTATGTGAATCCTTTTATAGGATGTGGCCTGATGTGTAGATGGATAAAATATTTTGATACATTTCTCAGAATACTTCCCTTTCAGTGATTTTTGGCCTCAGCTGCATTTTGAAAATTGTAACTTCCAGTTCTGAATGGCCATGAACTCTTGGAAAGACTCTTAATATATTTTTTTCTCTTGAGCAAACGTTTTTTTATAATTGAAAAGAAAAATCTGAACGGTGATGCAAATGGGTTTCTTTGTAACTTGCAATATATTTCTCCCCTGCCAATTACAACTTGCTCTTCAAAATTATTCTGATTTCCTTTCTAATTCAATTTTTTAATAGATTTTCTGGTTTTTTGGCAGAAGGTTTTTTTGGCTGGTCAGGCCTGTCGGGTTTAATGTGCAAGTGCAGGCTGGCTGGATTTGCAGGATGGAGCTCTGTAATTTGTGTTTAGTAATCTATGTAATGAGAGCATGAGGACCTATGAAAATGAGACTCATTCCTGACTAAATCCTGCTTTCTCACCTGTTTCTTCGAATTAAAGGAATGTGGCTCATAATTTCACATTTCACATTGTGTCTTTGTATTTCTGTGGTGTGCAGGTTTTGAAGTTATCAGTTTTGTTATGTTGCAGAGATAATTACATTAGGAGTGTTGATTGCATTGGCCAGCAGGTTTTAAAAGGGAGTAAAATTTTCCGGTATAGTTCTTATATATAAGAACTATCAAACACAATGCATTGTGCTTCACTCATGGACTTGATAGATCCTGTTTGCCACTTCATGTCTTGTTCCCCAACATCTATTTCCCTTCAAGACAGTCTAAAAGTCATAGGTAAGTGATACCCTGTGTTATTCAATCCAACTACAAGAGAAAAAAACCAAAAACCAACATTTTAATTTGCAGTTTACGAGCTCTGAGACAGACTAGAACATGCAACAAAACTGCTTTATGGATCTTGGTTAACAGGTATAGATAATAGATGATTTATGGCTCGCCCAGACAGGGTTATAGGTTGTGAGATAGCGGAGTTATGCATGGAGTCACCACAACTCCAGGACCACCCCAGAGCACATACTGATGTTCTAAACACCATTTGTCTGGTATTGAAAGGAACACTGGTACTGAAGCAGGCACTTCATTTGCAAATGTACTTCTTGTAATGCATGAAAATTTGCTAAATGCAAATACCCTTTTTAGCGTCTTCAGCAGAGTACTATTTGCATCATTTTATTCAGAGTCTGAAAATCTACTAAAGATTTGGTTTTAAGGCTGATCTTCTGACACCTGTTGCAAAACTCAGTAAAATTATGGGGTGTAAGATTCACGCAGTAAGACAAATATAAATCAAATTTTTATATCTGTGCCTTACATTCATTAGGGTGAAACATCCCCATTTAAAAATATGTTATTTGACACAGGTAGTGCTTTCTAATTTGGCATGGCATAAACTACACCTTGTACTTGCTATATTTCTCCACTGACCAGGGGAAAAATGTAAATGACTCATTCAGTTGTACCATCTATATTGGTCATATTAATCTCATAAGTCTTTACAGAAGGTTAAGATAAATCCAAGAATATAAATCTCTGCACATTTCCTTAATTCTTGGTTTTTTTCTAGCTCCCTGAGTACTATATTTAAAAATAAAGTAGCTTACTTTAGACATTAGAAGTGGGAATGGTTATTTCTCAAATTTTACCAGCTAAGATTGCATCCTTTCAAGGCACTTGGTCTATCCTTTCCCATTTATTAGTGCTATCTGAGAAGGGACATTTGGGGATTTGGAAGGGGATTGTTCTGTGAGTTGTTCTGCTTTGTTCATGCTTTGTTTCTTTATGGATACCATTAGAAAAATCCGCATTGCAAAATCGAGCTGCCAAAGTTGGAGAGTTGATCAATGTCCTCCTTTGCCTGATAGTCTGCGGTGCATTTAATGTGGGGTGTCCCTGTGCTGGGTTGTCTCAGGAATACTTCAAAACCCTGCTGCTCGCAGTGGTGAGGTAATTCCAACTTCACAGGGCAGTACAGAGATGCCCAATCTTTTACTAGCCAGGATTTGATGTTGTTACACAGTCCGCAGGGACAACTGTTACACAGCACAACAGGGACAACTATTCCTTGGACATCATTTGCTCAGACTCTGTATTCAGTTCTACAGTTGGCCATAAATACCAGAGGCTAAAAATCAAACTTTTAGTAAAAGAGAGTAAACAAAAAGCCAAATTATGTTGTCTTTGTCGCCACAAAAACAACAGCTTCTACTGGTTTAGTGGTCCAGGTTGCATAAGCAGAAGTTGCACCTGCACCAGTGCAAAGTGGATTGCAAAGTGCCCACACCCAAACAGAAACTTGTCTGTCAGGCAAGGATACCAAATTACCAATTTCTCTCATGAATAAACAGCAGAGCATTAATATTTCACATCCACTGTTCTCAAACCTGATGTCTTTCTTTGTGTTTTTTCCCCAGAGGAGCTATCTGTGGAAGAGACATTATCCCAGCTTTGTATGGAGCTGCAGGTATTTCCTTCATCAGAACCTGCCCATATGTTTTTCAAGTCTATTTTTCAAGTGCTCTGAGGCAGCCCAGTCATGTATCAGAGCAGGGAAAAAGGGAATTTGGTGCCGTCAGAAAGTTTGTTGACTGTTTCTCTTCCACCAACTATTTCACATAACTTTGATTGGTTCCGTATAAAATGTTCCTGTCACTTTTAACAAGTCACCAGCTGGATTGTTCTAACATCCTTCAGTAAGCCTAGCTCTGAGTATCAGGATGACAAAAAAAATTATTTAGGGTAGGTTGCAATTATAGCTTTTCTGCTGACAGGAGAAAAGATACTTTGGCAGGTTGTACAACCATATATTTTCAAATAAAAATACCTAAATATGTTTGGAAGCTCATGGGGGAAAAAAGTGATTTTGGCACAGAAGTGACAGAACTACTCTCTTGAAATTGCTTCTGCCAAGTTTATTTCAAGTGAGACAAAGATAAGTCATCAAGAGTGCCAGGAAGAAATGCAAGCACCCGCTGATCACTGGAAAAAGTGTTTTAGAATCAGAGATTTCATATATTTTATTTATCATAGGATCATAGAATCATTAAGTTTGGAAAAGACCTCCAAGATCATGAAGTCCATCCTTTGACTGAATATCAGCCTGCCCAGTAAACCATATAAATAAAGTGCCACTTACTCATTTTTTGAAAAATTCCAGGATTGGTGATTCCACCACTTCCTTGGGGAAGTGAATTTGGTAACAATTAATGGAGGGAAGATGAGTCCAAGCCAAATGAGAAGTCCATTTACACTCCTGCTACAAATTGTGACCTAAAAAAATCTTTGTCAACCATGGCTTGAAAACTGCTTCAAATGACAAATTTATTAGTTTTAAGTCCTGACTTGGACACTTTGAAGGAAATGTGATTTCATATAAAATTGACTTAGAGTAGCATAATTTACTGGGCTCATCTCTACTAGATTTAGAAGCTGTTAAGGTTATAGGACAGACAACACAATCTAGAGTCTCCTCTAGACTAATTTTCAGTGCAGTAAGACTCTCACAATTAGAAATAGCCCCTTCCTTCCTTCCTTTCTTCCTTCCTTCCTTTCTTCCTTCCTTCCTGCCTTCCTGCCTTCCTGCCTTCCTTCCTGCCTTCCTGCCTTCCTTCCTCTATGACAAATTCAAATATTTGACAACCAATAAACTAGAAAAATAGCTATCACACACCTAAGATGATTTGCATTAATAATGCATCTCCCTTGAAGACTGAGCCTTCAGTTTATGATGTAAGGAACAGCTTACTGACTTAACAAATGAAAAATTAATGTTGACATACAGCATATAAAATTGGGTGCCATAAATAAAATCATGCCCTGACTCTGCAAAGGGAAGTGTTTGGGCAGAATCTTTTGTTTCCCAGTATCCCCCCGGTTTTACCCGTACCAGAATGGATGCTGGAGCTTGCACCATTTTGGACAAGTGATTAAAACAGAACAGCATCCAAACAGTGTAAACACAGTGACAATATCTGTTTTATCCACACACAGATTTTCTCTGCTTCTCTCACACACAGACAATTTGCTTTTAATTGTGGCTTAGTTTGCAGTGTCACCAATCTGCTAACTACCTGCATAATAAAATGTGAAAAATAAGCAGGCTTTCGGCTAGAGTGCAGTCCTAACCAAAACAAAAAAGAAAGACCTGGTGAATAACATGGAGGTAAAATGCAATGTTGGTGTCTCATTAAAGAAATTAGCAAGTTGACAAGTTAAGAGAGCTGGGTTTGTTCTTCCTGGAGAAGACTCCAGGGAGAAAATTTAACACCTTCCAGTACCTAAAGGGGGCTACAGGAGAGCTGGAGAGGGACTTTTTACAAGGGTGTTTAGTGTTAGGACAAGTGGGCATGGTGTTAAACTGACAGAAGGCAGGTTTAGGTTAGATATGAGGTAGAAATCCTTTATTGTGAGAGTGGTGAGACACAGGCACAGGTTGCCCAGAGAAGCTGTGAATGCTCCATCCCTGGGAGTGTTAAAGGCCAGGTTGGATGGGGCTCTGAGCAACCTGGTCTAGTGAAAGATGTCTCTGCATATGGCAGGGAGTTGGAAGAAGATCTTTAACCCAACCCATTCTAGGACTGTATGATTCCATGAAATTGAGAAACCAGGAAGTTTGGTGTGCAGAGACTTTGCTTTCTCATACAACTTTAGCACAGAGCTGGAGGGCAAACAGAGCCCCAGCATGTTCTCGTGTGGGACATGGGCAACAGCACAGCCTGGGCTGTCTGTTTTCATCATGTGCTGAGGACGCAGTGTTTTGGTTTGAGGTTTCTTGTTTGGTTCCCCCTCAGTCAGTCATCTGTATCCTAATGTGACATGGCTGAGAGGGCTCCTTTTGCTAACAGATCCCGGCCATGGCTTATTATTTCAGAGCATTCAGCACCATCTGGTGGATAATTTGGAACCCACATGCTTTGATGTTTTATCCCCCCAGTTACTACACTTGCAGTAAAGTGTCTGCAAAAAATTATCTGTTCCCACTTCTTGCTCTCTAATTGCATAGCTGAGACCCTTTGCTCCAAAATATGTGATTTTAAAGAGGAAAAGAAAATGTCTCACCAGCTTTATTTGGAGTAAAATAACTGAAAATGGTAGCTTTAGTAATAATAGTCCTAAATCAAGAGAAATTTTTCTTGAAAAAATTCAAGAAATTTTCTTGTTGCTGTTGTTCCTAGAAGGACTTAATCTGATTTATGAACTGATTCGTTTTCGTAGTGCTTTTTGATCTCATAATTTCCTTTCTCTCCTCCAGCTGCTGAGCAATCCAGAGAAGATAGCAGAACAGATAAGCAAGGATCTCACCTGGCTTTGCTCTCACCTCCTGGCCCTATGGACCCAGTTCCTAGAGGTGGCAACACTCCATCCAGAAGTCACAGCTTATCTGACTCAGGAACATCACATGCTAAGGGTAATGTTAAGAAGTTAAAAACAAGTTCAGTAATGGTCACCTCCTGATAAACATCGGAGATTTATTTGGATATATATTTCCAATGCAATTCTGCCTCTATGACTATTTACATGGAATGGGGTGAGCATAACAACAGTTGAAGAGGAGGGGAAGAAGAGGTGAAGCCAAGGATTTGAAATTACAGATTTCAATTTCTGGAATAAAGACTGTTGACTTTGTGTGACCCAAGATCCTATGTAAAATGAGTAGACTTTGAACACCAGGATCAGACACAGAACAGGAGGTGGGTGGGAAGGGGTAAATGTCACCTATACTTGATAGATATCTGTAAATCATAAACACTTGTTTTAAAAAACCCAAACATCACAGTGACTAATAAAAGGAATATGATTTAATCTCTACTGGTTTCACAAAACTAGCGTAAGGAATATGGGTTTGTTTTCTTCACTGTCATATATACAGCTATTTGCCTTTCTCACAGTACAGTGCACACAACAAAATATTAATATTGTTGATGTTGAAATTGCTTCTTGTACCTGGTAATAAAGACGGCACAAAACCACTTGTCATTTGAGCGAATGTTGTCAGATCTGCTTATCTGATTATTTCAGCGAGTGCTCTGTCTTCCATCAGGACGTTCTTGGTTATTGACCAGACACCAGTTCAGCACATCACCTGAGCTGAACTCAAAGTCTGATCTAATCATTAGAGAAGGGACAGTAGAGAAAAGGGCAGGATTCACCTTGCATGCATTAGGAGTGTACAATATAGGTATCGACACCTCAGCTTTTTGTTTTACACCTGTCAAAGTCAGTGGAGGTCAGAGTGACCAGGACAAGTCTCCCCTGGAGCTTGCAAAAATAGGGCATAAAATTCAGGAAGAAGTGGCTGAGTGCCTGATGCTGAAACTTCCCTGGGTTGTGTGACAAGGTCTCCCTTGCCTCTGAGGGGACCTGGGTGGCTTTCGGACAAAGGACTCAACTTCGTATGCTCCCAGCTCCAGCAAGGTGAACCTCAGCCTGTGGTTTGTTCCAGCCTCGACTGATGCCAACTATCTTTTTGACCTCTGTTAAATTACGTAACTTTGTATGCTCTGGTTCCTGCCCATATAAACTGGGCGTAATTATACTTTTTCACCTCTGGAAAATGGTTTGAGAGCCCGAGATGAAAAATCCTACTGTTAGGACACAGTCTTTTTGAAGGGATGCTCATCCTCTGTTCATAAAGGCTGTTTGCTAAAGCACAGCTGGGATTTAGGGAGATGCTGAGATGCTCTGACATATGCTTTTTGCTGCCATTTTCTGTCCCTGTAACAGAGGTCACTTTTACAATTATTATTAGGAATGTGTGGTCTGCAGTTTAACAGCTCAGTACATTTGATTGCATATTATGCTTGATTCATTTAAACTAAAAGCTTATTCCAGGGCAGATGACAGCACTGAATTTTTTATAGCTTATTTCACAGTCTGTGCTCTGCCAGCCACTTCAGATCCATGGCTTTTTTGTAATTGATTATCCAACACTGAACAGATCCAATGTCCATGAAGGGATTAGAAGAGCTCTCAGTTTATAAGTATCATGACATAGGCAGGTGTGTTTCTACTGTGATAGGGCTTATTCTTCTCTGCACTGATATGTAAGGCTTTCTTTGCTGTCGTGGTAGTTTGAGAGTCCCTGTGGATGTTCCCATAGAAGAGATGGTCAATTATGAATTGTTCTAATTTAGTAAGTCATTCCACTACTGCTTTTTGCACAGTGGGAAAGGAATAAATCTTCCCCGCTTTAATACTACAGAGGAAAATGGTAAATTTGACAGCTTTTTAGAAAAGTAGCCAGAGGATGCAGATAACCAAACTTTGACTTATTGTCAAGGGACTCTTCTTACCTCAGAAGTAAGAAGAAATATTTTGTTGCATATTGCAGCAAAATACGCAACAACACCAGCTGCTTTGTGCTGGACTGGGAAAATGAAACAGAATTGAACTCTTTTTTAATGTCAACACTAAGGAATCTGGTCCTGATAATCACTGCTCAGTTCTTAGACTGATGGCACTTGTCACCCTTCAGCAGATCTTAGGTTTAATTTGTGTGTGTCTCTTTCTCAGGTGAGGAGATTCTCAGAAGCCTTCTTCTACACTGAGCACCAGAAACCTGCTGTGCTCATGTTCCAGGAAGGCCTGTAAGTAACCCATTAACACTCACCTAACTCTGGTATGACTAAAAATTTACTTTAAAGTATTTTGCAATCAATAATGTGGTCTGTTTCTTCAGGGTATGAAGGAGTTTGGTTTGGGAGAGGTCATTGGCTCTGTTTTAGCTCTGTATTTTAAACCTATTGAAATGAATTTCAAAAGTAAGTGACTGATCAGGCAGGCCTCAGAAATAATTAATTTCAAGCTTCATATATATACATTTTATATATATATATATATACACAGATATATACACACATATATACCAATCTTCAATTAACTTCCTAAACCAAATACACCAGATCCAGCACTTGTACTTTTAATGAGAAATACCTGTTGATAAGCAACAGCATTTACAAATTAGCTTTTTACCATCCCTAATATAGATTTTGGGGTAGGCAGTCATGGGTTGTTCTATTGTTTAGTCCAGCCCTACTCTCTCTAGCAGAAAGGATATTTAAATGTATTTAATTAAATTAAATAAATTAAATGTAGACAGGATCATTAAACAGGCAATGCAAAGCTGTGGATGTTGACTGTATGCAGCAGTGAAGGGCAGGAATGGGGAATAGCACCATGTTAGCTGGAGGAAACATGGGTGTGATGTGAGCTCAGGGCTGATAAATAATTGACCAAGAACCAAACATGCAAAACAGACCAGGAAAACAAACATTGCACTGGGCTGCATTCATATGAATATGATCTAAACCATTCCAAGGTAAGTATTTCTTTATGCTGGATGATTCCTACTTGTAACCAAACTGGGAAGTATGAGGAGCCAGTCTTAAAGCTACACCTGGGCAAATCCTGCCTTTGCCTTTCCTGAGTATCATCCAAGTGCTCCACTTGGGTTCATGGGCTAAAACCAGAGTTCAAAGAAAGATGCTCAGATTTGAATTTCTGAGTAATGAAGGTTATGCAGACTATTTGTCACCATGGGCAGACCACATTACCAGTGTGAAAGGGGCTGAGAAAGGCCATAACATCAGGTCCTGTCACAGTGATGATTTTTAAGTGACACGTTTGCTTCTGACCTAGTGCAAAGGAGAAAATTGCTTTTCTCAGAGCTGTCATTGGGGACATTAAGGCTGATTCAGTGTTGATGGAAAGGGCCATAACTTCATTAGTGGATGGGTTGTACAAGGCTGCCTTGCCAAATTAGAGCAACACCATGGCTGCAAGGGCCCAGCTGTTTCACTTGGTTCTCCCATGTCAGGATTTTAGTGAGCTGTGTACAAGGAAAACCCCTTGTCAAGATCCTGGGGTGAGGACACAGACACTCATGGCCCTGTTCAAACAAATATAACCCTGCACAGGGGGATGCCTAATTCCATGATGTGATTCTATTTCTCCAGGCAGCCACAGAAGTAGCCCATTTCCTACAGACAAATATAATGTTTTTCTCAGTGATTATCAAGGAGAGTAAGTAAAAAAAACCCAACAAACAAAATAGTTAAAAAATTAATTGGTCTGTGTAGAACATCTGATCTATATAGGCCTTGTGGCAGAGTTACGTTTTCTTTCTGAATTTGCCAGATGATGTAGTTGGAAAAACAGAGTCTTGTCAGAGTATTAATATTGGGAGTGGTAGTAGGGATTATCAATTGGGTCCACACAGTGTCCAGCTGAGAGCAGTGCTCAGTGTAACAGTGTGCTCTACAACCACCTCAAGCAGCAAGGTTTTTCCCCCCGTTTATTTTTTTTCCTTCTTACTGGACAAGAGCTGGTTTTTTGCCTCCCATGCTGTTGTCAGTTTGTGTGAGGCTGTGCACGTATGTACCTGGCAGCATTTGACTGCTTAGGCAGAAGAGGACACACCATTTCCAGTAGGCTGGGTATGGCACAGGTGGAGGCCTCTAGCAGGTGACATACCCACCCTAGATTTTACAGACAAAAATATTCCTCCTCACTCATTTTAATATCAATTATTCATCTTTTTCACAAGGGTAAGTAAAAATCAGACAAGGGGTAATGGCTTTAAGATGAAGAACAGATTTGCTTTCAGCTGACTGTCTATGAAAATCTTTTTGCCTTACTCTTTGTATTTCATGTTTTCTCCATTTTTTGAGACAGATGTTTAAATAGGAAAGATCATCAGAAATGAAAATTATTGTATTTATTATAGCCAAACATGTATTCATCTGCCAGTTTAATGTCACATTCACTGAGGAGAGCCAGGTAGAATTTTGAGTGGCCCAAATGATGGAAACAGATGAGGGGCACAAAAAAAGCCAGAGAGGGTCTTTTTACTAGGACATGTAGTGATAGGACAAGGAGGAATGGCTTCTAACTGAAAGAGAGTAGATTTAGATTAGATATTAGAAAGAATTTTTTTTTTCTGTGAAGGTGGTGGGGGTCTGGAATGGGTTGTTCAGAAATGTTGTGGCTGCCCCATCCCTGGAAATGTTCAAGGACAGGTTGAGCAACCTGGTTTGGTGGAAGGTGTCCCTGCCCATGTCAGGGGAGTTAGAACTAAATGATCTTGAAGGTCCTTTCAAACTCAAACCATTCTGTGATTCTATGACTCTGCCAAGAGACAGTGGCTGAATTAATGTGCCTTAGCTCTTCCAGATTAGTACATGTGTAAGATACCGCAGTGCTCTGAGGTCTGGTACAAGTGAGATAGAGGACTTACCATGCATCCTTCTTGGCTTTTTTCCTTCCTGTACTGCACAACCAAAGTTTTGATTGTTGCCTCCTGCATCTGGGTTTTGAAACCCTGACCACAGCCAGAGTGACAGAGCTCATTTCCTGACCAGAAACCAGCTGAGTGATCCAGTCCCAGCCATCAGCTGAGACCCTTGGGAGGACAGCAATGGGCTATGGCAGATAACAGGAGCCTGTGGCAGTGGGATGTGGAATAATTTCAAAAACGCTGAGATTTTTCAGGAAGGGATTGTGCAAGTTGTAGGTATTTCTAACTGAGAGATGGAAACCTTCTAGAGTGCTGGGTACCCCCCATCATACAAAACTGCTTCCCTCTCCTTTTAAACACATTGGCTGTCCTCTGCCTGCATATCTGGGCTTGCAGGAGTAGTGGAGAAACAGCACAGTAACTACTCAACCACTCAATTTGTTCTGTACTTTGCTGCCAGGATCCAAAGCCACGCACAGATTTCTACAGAAATTCGTAATTCGGATTATTTCACCAGCATGCCCCCGCTGCCAGCAGAATGCCTGGACATCGATGGGGACTGGAACACGCTGCCAGTTATCTTTGAAGATAGGTACACAGACATGCCTTGCACAGGTGAGTGAAACACCACAGGGCACAGCTTCACGAGACAGCTTGAGCTGAGCGAGGTACTTCCCCAGCTCAGGATAAGTGATCTCACATCGCTTGGGCTCATGAGCTCAGAAGAAAGTGGGACCCCTTAAGTAACACAGCTGAATTTTAGTGTTTTCCCTAACAGCAGAGTATTTCTTTCACATTTTTCATCTTTAAATTAAGCTGGTTTTTTTAAAGAGCTGGAGGGAAAAATCAGATCTATTGGATTTTTGCTACAGTACTAATTTAAAGGAAAAACACTAGACTGATATCCCCAGTATGACATCTAGTGGTAAGAAATCTCAGAACAAAACCCCTCAATTTCAATGTAAAGCCCCACACTCCCCTGAAAGGCAGCATTGCCTTCCAAAAAATATTTTGCCCTTCAAGTATTCAAATCAAACTTTTAATTAAGAAATTATTTAGTTTCAGAGCTACTTAGTAAAACCTCGTAGCCCTTACTAGCTTATTCTTTTCACTCAACCATTAAGATTACCAAGGAAGTAATATGTATTAATATTATAGGTGTCTATAGTTTAGTGAATATAGCCTGTGATACAAAATCTTCACTCTTCCACAGTTATTCTACTGCCTAAATTTTGACAATGCTCATCAAAGGTTTTTAAATTATTAAACCAAGTATTAAACTGATTCAAAGTAAGAGCTATACTATGAACAATGTTGAATGACACCAGGAGTACAGAGAAGTATCTATTTTGTTTTGCTTACCTATGCTCTAAAAATTAGCAGTATAGGTACAGTTATACCAAGCAAAGTTTATTTATTAATATTGTTTTCTTTGCCCTAACTATAACTGCTCAGTGAGTGTACTTCTAGTTAAATGCACTCTGGCATGTACATTTGTAATATGCCTTTAATGAATATATAAATTTCATAATATAAATGTATAGAATAATATTTTAGACTTTAAATCCCTTTTTAAAATCTCACAATTCTTTGGGGTGATTTGTTGTATTCTTATAGATAATACTACTATCTTTCTTTCTTTCTTTCTTTCTTTCTTTTCTTTCTTTCTTCCTTCCTTCCTTCCTTCCTTCCTTCCTTCCTTCCTTCCTTCCTTCCTTCCTTCCTTCCTTCCTTCCTTCCTTCCTTCCTTTCTTTCTCTTTCTTTCTTTCTTTCTTTCTTTCAGATCAGAATTTGGAAGTTTTCTCAGATTTTGAGGTTCCTTCAAATACTCAAATGGATGTAACACAGGAAAATGAAGACTGTGCATCAGATGATGCCACTGCAGTAATGAAAGGAGATTTTGGGAAAGACACTCTGCTAATACACACAGACAGGATAAAAAGGAATCCCTCATGCCTACACAGCAGTACTGAAGCTGCTGCTAAAGGTTTAAACCAGCACTCCACATCTCAGGTATGTACAGCAAACAAAGAAGGCCAAAGGAAACCTGAAAATATTTTTGTTTCAAGAGAGGAAACTATTTCTGACTCAGAGCCAGGCAATACAGAACACATGTCAGAAGACTTGAAAACATCCAAGGAAGTTTTTTTAAAAGATAATAGACTTGGGGCAGATATTACCTGTGGAGGCATGGAACCCAGCAATAAGGACTCTCACAAAAGCGAGCCTGTGTTAATTGTCAGTGCTCAGTATGATTGTGGAGCATGTGGAACTGATGGCTTGGAAGACAGGACTGAAGTACATGAACTAGATGAATTTGGTCATCCTGAAACTAATTTCACTTCATCTGAGGTTGGACTGAATGAATTGACCAGTCTTGGAAAACCAGAGGATGCAGACACCAAGGCTCATCTCCCTGTTTTGAAAGCTTTGCCTTCACACAGCTGTGAAGTGAAAGCAGTGACAAAGGAGCAACGGGGTGAGGAGAGTGAAGAATTTACCCTGATGTCAGGGGTCATAAAAAGATCTTCCTCTATAATATCTGATTCAGGCATTGAAAGTGAACCAAGCTCAGTGGCATGGTCTGATGCTCGTAGCCGGGCCCTGGAGCTGCCCAGTGACCGAGAGATCCTGCACCACCTGGTCCGGAGGCATGCCATCCACCGAAATTCCTTGGAAGGTGGACACACAGAAAGCAACACCAGCTTGCCCAGTGGTATCCAAGCGTCGCTCACATCCATCAGCTCTTTGCCCTTTGAGGAAGAGGAGAGGGAAGTGGAGCTTACCAAACTGACGAAATCTGTCTCAGCTCCTCAGATCAGTAGCCCAGAAGAGCCCACGGAGGAGGTGGATATATCAAAACACATCGAAGCCACCCCAGGAGATTCAGATCAAAACTTAAGAAGCTGCATGGAAACAGAGGATAAAGATGGAAAAATAATCATGGACTTTTCTGAGTGTCGAATCACTACTCAAAGTGGAAAAATAGAACCAAGAAGACATCCCAAACCCCTCCTCAAACACAGTAACAGTAACACTGAGTTACAAGGGGTGGAAGAGAAAGGTTTTCCAGAGACTTGCTGTAGTCTGGAAAATACAGGACCACCCATTTGTCCGAAGCAGCTGCAAGATAATGTCTCTGAGTGCCTGTCACTGGAGAGCAATGGTGAGTGCAGCTTAAAAACACCAAGGGCTTATAATTACTTGGACAAAAATATAGATAAGGTTGATACATGCATTGAGGATCCAAAGGATAAACTTAAGCCGGACAGTTCAAAAATACCACAGGGCTCCTCCAATAGTAGAATTTCAGGAGAGGAGAGTTTTTCACAAAGCATAAAGGTGGTACCAGATTTTTGCTATCCTGTTAAAGCTCCTTCAGAAACCTCCATTGAATTTGGCTCACTGCGAGGAGAACATGGCAGCTCTCTCGCTGATGAGAGCCCAGCAGTATATGCAGAAATGCAGGGGTTGCAAGAAATTGAGCTCAATGACTCACCTGCCTCAGCAGACCCTGCGGCAGGGTCCCACCAGGCTGAACGTCCTCAGGAGCCCAACAGCCAAGAGAATAAACTTGTAGCGAACGGCACCGGGTTTCCTTTGGCCACGACAGAGGGAGTAGCCCTGGAAAGCAGAAAGGCTGCTGATGTGGTTAATCTGTCCGTCTCTTGCACAGCCACCTGTCTTCCCTTTTCTTCCGTGCTCAAAGAGACCCCTGCCATGGCGGGCTCCTCGGCAAAGCAGGCTGCGTTCCCCATCACGCGCCAGCCTCTGGGCTCATTTGGAGTTGTCTGTTCTAATTCAGATGAGATGGATGAAGAGACCAACGAAAGGATGCTGAAGTAAGAATGACTAATTACTTCATTAATGTAATAGTAATGCCAAGAGACCCTGAAACAGTTCAGGACCCTAATGCACTAGGCGTACAGGAGGCTTGCATTTGAGACAGTTGCCTGAGGAATTTCAGTATAAATAATACAAACAGACAAATGATTCATATAGAATGAATAATCTAAATAGACAGGAAGGATTAAAACACAGAGAGACCAAGATTGCCAAAGATATTAGGTCCTTAATTCTCATGACTAGCAGTGGGATTTAGGTGTCTAAATAATCTTTGAGACCTGACCCTCCTTCATGTAATCAAGACTATCCATACCGGAGTATCGATCCCAGATAGTCAGTTCACTGTGGCAATGTTACAGACTCTTTTTCTCTTCTGCTTTAATAGCTGCACTCTGCAGCTACGCTATGAAATGGGGAGTTCAGATTGGCTGGTATGTCTCAACTTCACCTTCTCAAACTGGAAAAATGGGAGAATTGGAACCATGAATAGCTGGAGAAGAGGCATTATTTTTGTTTCTTGCTTCATTGCTCAATGTGAAAGTGCCACATCATGAGCTTGATGTCACAGGGGCCCATTTCACAGATTGGCACTCTAGCACTTATATTTTTCCATTATAGTTTGGTGTCTCTGCTGTGCTGAGGAAAAACAGTAGCACTGAAATTTCTCAACCCATTCAGCTGCCCAAAATGTTGTCTGCCTGCATGAACACTCATTTTCAACCCAAGATTTTATTTTTATTCTTTTGAAAGAAGCCTGAAAATTTTTTTATACACCATGCTTAATTCCTGGCAAATCTAAGCACAGAATTTGTTTCTTCTTTGTGAAACAGAACATTTGAGCATGTATTCATGCACATGACTCCAAGGCTTCCAGATTCATGGTTCAAAAGCTATTTTTTTCATTCTTGTGTCCCTTAAAATTTGTTGGGCTGATGTAAGCGATTTCTCACCATTGGACTTGAGTATCTTAGAGGTCTTTTCCAACCTTAATGAGTCTATGATTGTATCAAGTGGCCTTAAGATATCCCCAAGCTTTAAAGGTTATATCTCCTGAGCTGGTCATCCCAGTTTTCTACTTTATTCTACACTTACATTGTGATTATTAATTCGTAAATTATCTGGATAAGTTTTACTAAGTCAAAAAGCCACTGAAGAGTTTGGCATCTGCAGCTAGAGAATGCTTTAGGGTGAATTCAGGTGTCAAATTTTAGACCTTTGGTAGGAACATTGTTACCTTAATTCTTTCAGCATTGGGGTGCTCTTCTAAATGCTACTAAATGTTTTCAAAAGAAACCAAAACCAAATAACCCCAAAAATACCTACCATATGAGGTGCATCCTTTAGCTCTAGCTTGAGGACGGGGGAGAACACCTTCTACCTCACTATAAGTGAGTCTGGTGGTGGCAAAATTATACATTTTGCATTTCAGTACCTTTAAGGCCAATCATATTGTCAAGAGGCAAAATTGCTAATTCTGTATCTCAGTCTAATTTTATGAGCTACCAGAAAATTACTTTTTGCTACTCTTTCATTCCTCTGGCAAGGGCGAGTTGATAATGCACTTTAGTTCTTCTCTATATGTAGCCAAATTACTCAAAAACAGAGTTTCTTCTCTTCATTCTGGCATCTCTCAGTCCTAATAGATAAGGAACTGCATCCAGGTGTCTACTTGAAAGCTTAAGACATAATTTCTTGCAAAGAAAAGCCTCTTCATTTCTAGTTTGAAGGTTTGTTGCTGAACACCCAGTTCTATTGTGATTAATTAATGTATTCTCCAGTTTTTATCAGGCCAAAGAAAAATTTAAAAAAGAAATGAAGATTGAAGGATTTCTGTACAGTGACTTATCTGTACTAGCTTCTGATATCCCATATTTTCCACCAGAGGAAGAGGAAGAAAATTTGGAAGATGGAATTCACCTGGTTGTCTGTGTCCATGGATTGGATGGTAAGGCCAGGAAGAATTGCTGTTTGTAAGTCATTTTTGTGTAAATTAAAAAAAAAAAACAAAAAACCAAACAGATGTTCATCAAGTATGAAAGAATGGAGAATCTAAGTATTTGTTTTAGCTAAGTATTTATTCCTTACTATGATATTCAGTCCATTGTAATAAAAGATCTAGGGGAATATTAAATATTTTTGCTAATACATTGGTTCCTGCTACCTATTTTTAGTTTTTGGTTTTGTTTTTTTTTTTCTTTTTAAACAGAAATCTACACCAAAGCACATCAGCCCTACCATGTACAGGGAGAGTGCATTACAGTAATTCCTCTTGTCTTTCCACGGATGCTTGATTGTTTTGCAGTATGTCCCCAGGAGAAAAATGTTACTTAAATCCCCAAAACACTGTTATAGATTAGATAGTGGCTGACTTTAGAAAGTGAGAGAATAAAAATCATTCTTCACTGCAGAGGAAGCAGATCCTGGGATGTTTTTATGTATATGCTTTCTAAGCAGGAAATGGTTATGTTAAATGTGAACTCTCTCTTGACAAATTAATTTATATCAGTTAGAAAGGTGTAGATGTTGACACTGAAACTACGGAGAAGAAGTGATAGAGGCTCTGAAATCTCAAAAATAAAGAAAAACACTGGCTTCAGCAAGGACTGTTTGCCATTGAATATCCCAGCAGCAGGAACACCCTTCTCGTGAGGTGGTGGTACCTCCTTCACCAACAAAATATTTCAGAAGACTTTGGAATTTCCAAGTACAGAATGAGGCATCTCTCAAAGTATTAGGAATCTGACAGTATTTCAGCACCACCTCTGATTGTGAATACATGAGATGGGCTACTCTGCATCTCAAGGCACAGCCCTATACCTAGCACAGGTACTGAGGTGTCCCTGCGGGCCTCACCTCAGCTTGTCTTTTTTTCTTACCTCTGCTGTTCAGCAAATAGAGGACAGATTTATTCTGGACCTGATCTTTGCTCTTTCTTCCCCAATATTTATGCAGTCCCCCATAGCAGCAGGTGAGGTCTAGCCCACCTGGGGCAGGTTGTGGGAATTCCTGTTCTTTTGCTGTTTCAATGCATGAACCTGAGGTGTGATAACCTTCTTAGCAGCACTTAGCAAGAGCTCTGTGGTGTCAAGGTTATTGTGTTAAATTGACTCTATGTTGGTTGTTTTTCTGTTGAATTTCATCTTATAAAGTACCATTTGTTCCTAGGCAACAGTGCAGATCTGCGGCTGGTAAAGACTTTTATAGAACTGGGACTTCCTGGTGGAAAACTGGACTTCCTAATGTCTGAAAGAAATCAGGTAGTACAGAGCTAATTTCTGTCTTCCTTTAGATTACTGAAATAGTGCCTTCAGCAAAAGCCTTTTCACCAGCCGAGTGAAACAAAAGCGCTGGGGAATTCAGGGAGTTTTATGTAGTATTTAGTGCAAAGGCCTGGTTCTGTTCCTGTCTAACTTGATAGGGTGTTCAAACCTATTGGAAAATATTCCTGGCATTAAAGTCAAAGGCAATGACATTAGCAGTAATAGGACTAGACCTAAGAGGAAGAAAATGGAATTATCCTGCCAGTTTGCAAACTTGGCAGCCTGGTGCCTCTGCAACACAGCACCAACAGAAAGCAGAAAGTTTAGTGATGCTAAATTTTCCAGAGGATGTGGAATATCCAGCAGGTGTTGTCAGCTCCCTTTGCTGCATCAGCCATTGTTTCTCCTGTTGCAGTGTTTATGGGATTTATTTCCTTGAATGATAAACAAATGTCTTCCAGAAAAATTGATTACTGACCTAGACAGAGAAACAGAAATGAATCCTGTGCTTTGCTTGGCAGTGGAGCCGTATTTATGACCAAAGGCCTAACTTTATGCACAAGATAAGGATTTCCATTGTGCAGTCAGAAACATTATTCTGATTTATGAGTACCTGAAAAATCTGAGTCAAAACTTTCCAACCTTTGTTCAACACCTTTTATATTCTGAAGTGGCTGGTTGGTGTAAGTCTGTGAACTTGCTACCTTCTAGTGCACAGCTCTGTCAGCAGCAGACCTGCATAGTGAACGTAAGCAAGGTCAAAATAATGAGACCGCTTCATACTTCCATCAAGGCCTCTTCGAAGAGAAGAGAATGTTTTCAGAGAATGAAACATCTTACAACATCTGTATTTAAGATTATCCAGCACCCATAATGGGAACTATTTAGAGGTGTTATTGTCTGGGAAGGTGGGGAAGTTCTCACAGCACCCAAAGTGGAACCTGGGTGGCTTGATGGCTATTTTAATGTTGTAAAGCATCCTGTCCCTGTTTTTCCCTTCTCTGAGAACCACACCGAAAATAACTCAAGAAATTATTCATTTAGCTGGTTTGCCTTATAGAGGAAAATTCAAATCACTTTTTTTAGGCATCCATTTGTGATGCATTTGGACAATCTCAATCAGGCTGAAATGATAGTAAAGGATGGAGATACAATCAGGTGAAATATGATGCTTGACACGTTTTGTTTATGATTAACATTCAGGCTTATATTCTTTCACTTTTAAACAACCTGAAAGGTTTGGGATAATGAGCCTAGGAGGAAATCATTAATTATCAATGCAGACAAAACAAACAGGCAGAAGGTTAGTGGACTGTTTGTAGTTTATGAGAACATTTATTTTAAGTCTGTATTGCAAAGTGAATATGCTCATGTTTTCCTTTGCAAGAGCTGCAATTAGCAAGATGAATTGTGTCACAAAAACATTAATTACTGATATGTTTCAAAAGCATTAATTACTCATATGTTTGCTCTGAATAGCTGTTCCAACATTTGATGATTGTTTTGTGGTATCTCATTAGTTACAAGTTTGATTTAGAGTCCTGCTGGATCGCCAAATTACAAAGTTCTGAATAAGATCTGTCTGTAATCGTATAGACTGGAAATGTATTGCTTTTTTTATTGTCTCACAACTGGCAGTACTGTTGCGAGCAACAAATTATTTGTCTGTCTCTAGCACTCATTCTCTTACTGATGACTGTTGAATAACAAACACACGGCATTTGATTAAGATGGCCAAACAATTTTGTGATGACATCCTTAGCATCAGCGTAACCCTCATGTCAATGTATAATGCTGTAAAGTATTTTATTCCAGTAATCTGTTGAATCCTAAATGCCAAAACCTTTTCTTCCATGTGCAGAGCCTGGTATCTAGAGCAGCTGAGCATTAGCAGTTCTCACCAGTGTCAGGTCAGGCTGCTTTAGCATCATGCTTATGATTCTGGAATCACTCAGCAACCTCTCTCAAAGGAGAACTTCAATTTAAAAGAGGACCCAGAGATTGATAAAAACACCCCTTTTCTCCCCCTTGAACATGTATAAAGAAAATTTACACTGATAATTACATTTCTGCTTCATTTGACTTTGAAAATAACATCAGTCTGCAATAAGTGTCATATATTTTAATTCGTCAACTCATTTCATTTTTCACCAGACTGATACTTTTGCTGATTTTGATACAATGACTGACCGATTATTAGATGAAATTATTCAGCATATCCAGTTGTACAACCTCTCCATATCCCGAATAAGGTAAGCTTTGTGATAGCTAATATTCTGTAACTGTTTGAGTTACATGAGCAACATCCAGTGAAATTAGCTTTTCCTAAAGTGCTCTGTGTCAAAAGCCATTGAATCAGTAAGACTAATTTTTACATTGATATACATGAAAGAGAATCTTGTAGGCTGAAAAAACCATGAAATGATAATTAAAGGATCTTATTGAAAGCCCTGATAGAGTCCCCCCCCAGACCCATTTGTGCCATCTTTATGTTTAATTTAAAGAAAACACAGATTGGTTTCATGTTAATGTAATTCTTTCTTTTGCAACAGTTTTATTGGACATTCCCTTGGTAACGTCATCATTCGATCTGTACTAACTCGCCCCAGGTTTCGCTATTACCTCAACAAGTTACACACCTTCCTGTCCCTCTCTGGGCCTCACCTGGGAACCCTTTACAACAACAGCACTTTGGTTAGTACAGGTAAGAGTTGATGGGAAAGCTTTGACTGGCTGTGGTCCATGGCAGAGTTCATGAAAGGGCAACACATGAAGGTAGGAATTTATCGTAGCATGACTTGTACATAGATGCTGTAGAAAATATTTGCTGAAGACTTCAAACCCACGCAGAAAAAACTTCAATGAGAGGGGCTTTCAGTATCTACAGCAAGGTCCATCACAGTGCTCCCTGGAAAGCCCAGGAGTGTGCAGCAATGAGAGATGACCCTTAGTCTCCACTTAGTCTCCCACTTCATTTCCCACTTCTTCTGGCGCAAATAAAGAGAGGCATCTGCACAGCTGAAAAAAACCCCATTATTATGGAAATGGAATGTCCCAGATTTCAGTCTTCCCGAGTGTTTTCCTGCTACCATGAGACAACCACAGAATCATAGAATAGTTTGGGTTGGAAGGGACCTTAAAGATTATCTAGTTCCACCCCTGCCATGAGCAGGGACATCTTCAATTAGACCAGTTTGCTCTAAGCCTTGTCCAACCTGATCTTGAATGTTTCCAGGGATGAAACATCAGCCATATCTCTGGGAAACCTATTCCAGTGTCACCACCCCCATTGTAAAGAATTTCTTCCTTATATATAGCCTAAATCTACGCTCTCTGAGTTTAAAACTTTAGACCCTTAGACTTTTCTCCCTGTTGATTAGGAGTAAAAGAATACACAAGACTTCTACTAAAATACAGTGCTATCCTTACTGTAGGCACATGTCTTTAACTCCCCTGCATGATGATTTACAAAGGAGAAAAATATGCACCAATTTTCATTCCAGGTCTATGGCTCATGCAGAAGTTGAAAAAGTCAGGGTCGCTTTTGCAACTGACCTTCAGGGACAACGCGGATCTGCGCAAGTGTTTCCTCTATCAGCTCAGCCAAAAAACAGGTGAGTAGGGCTTGATGTGCCTTTGTAAATACCAAGGGCTGTCCCACTGGCTTGTGCTGGATTGGCCTGTTCTCCAGGGAGTGAAGGAAATCTGCATTTTGTTAATGATCATTCTTTAAACATACTTTTTAGAAGGGCTGCCCTGTCTAAAATCTACTATCAATTTCATCTGTGCATTTTTTTCTGTGAAAGTTATCAGAGAATGTATTTGCCAAACAACATCAAATAAGACCTTCGTGCAGCAGTAAACATGCACCTAAGTTTATATTCTGCAAGCAAGAAACATCATTCTTGACAGGCCATCATTGCTTAATTTATGCTATGAGATGAAAACCATTTTTCCTTTTTTATTATTTTTTGTAAGTTTAACATCTCTTGTCTCTAGGAAATATGACTCTGTGAGATGAAGAGAAAATTTTATTCATGTCTATTCTGACACTTCTGTACTACAGAGAGAGATGTATGGCCTCACACTAGAAAAATGATGTCTGAATAGAGAATCTTTTTCCCCCTTCTTTGGTCTGTCATGAATAAACGAAATAAATCTGGCTTTTCTTAAGAAAAGAAAGCAAGCATAATCCTTCTGTTGAAGCAGTTGTTTTCTTTTAGGAGTTATTTTTAATATTGTGTGTGAACAAACTGGTGCTAAGCATGTAGTGACAAGGTCACTACTTGATGTTTAATTTTTTCTCATACTTTTGTACACTACTAATAGGAAAAAAAGACTATGTTAATATGAATAGAACATCTAAATTCTACAGATACAAACTACATAATCAATGACAGGAAGTTGATGTAAATTTGTGTTATTTGAATTTCCCCTTTGATTCCCTAGCTCTTATTTCTGTGTAATACAGTTGATTACTGCTTTACTACTATCAAGTTCAAATAAATTTGGGTCCACACAAAAAGCTCATATTGTAACTTTCCAAGCAATGAATTCCCAAGCATGTGCTATGAGTCAAAGCAATTTTCTTCTTGTTAGCTTGGTAGACTGGAGATAGGCTACAAATTAAGGTGTTGTCCTTGAAAATGGAGAAGGCAGAAATTTAAATGTGGAGAGA
Organism: Corvus brachyrhynchos; assembly: GCF_000691975.1. NCBI lineage: Eukaryota > Metazoa > Chordata > Aves > Passeriformes > Corvidae > Corvus > Corvus brachyrhynchos. Next base: position 4,616,472 of record NW_008246063.1, read on the forward strand.
GTTGTCTGTAAAGTCAGAATCATCCAGGTAGATGCTTAGGCAAAATATCTGAAGATGTAGATAGGTCCATATGTGAATGCATCAGCAGGCACTGATTCAATAGACATGTCCCTACTCTGGCACCCTGCTCCCAAAAGAAGTTGGGAGCACCTACAGAGGGAGAAATGCCAGAAGCAGTGTCGTGCCTATATTCCCAGATGACTCATTAAGCCTCCAGCAATTTCTGACTTTCTATTAAAGTAGAAGTCCCTGCTGCTACTTTTCTGTCTCTTTAACAAATGTTCCTCATGTTTGTCTTGAGAAAAAAAAAACAAAACAACAAAACACACAATAAAATATTTTTCCCTATTGAACCTCTTCACATAAAGTTTTAGATATGGTAACACTCACTGTTGCTTCTCCTACCTTTTACTTCAGACCAAAGTTGCAAACTCAGTTGGTTTGACTGCACAAGAAGAAAATGATAAACTGCTTTAGTCAGGTTTTGGAAAGGCAGCCAGCAGGATTTTTCATTGTGGTGATGATGGTCAGATTTTCTTTGAAAGTCTAGAAATCGTAGTTATGGGATGATAGAAATACAGAAAGGGGCCTTCAAGATCACCTAGTTCCAATCCCCCTGCCATGGGCAGGAACACCTTCCACTAGGCCAGGTAGCTAAAAGCCCCATCCAGCCTGGCCCTGGTTCTGGACCACTTTCCCGTAAGAGGGAGGGAAAGATGAAGGACAAACCCACAGCTCTTCTATGCTCAGGACACTCTCTGGACAAGTACATTAGATCATCAGTGTCCATTTTCGTACCTTTCTGTTAAATGTAAGTGATGGAGCACTCAAGAGACCCTAGACAGGTCAAACAGCAGGGGCTTGTTTCCACAACTCATCAGTCGCTCCATTACCTCCAGGGAAGAGGGAGGATTTGGGGTTCTTAGTTGATGTACCAGCAGTGTGGATTTATTAAGTGACTGCTGAGTTCAGGAACTGGATTGACCCTAAGGCTCCCTCAACACTGATTTAACGGTGTGACATCATAGCAATGACCTTTTCTTCTCCCTCTCCCTATTTTGTTTGAGAATTTTACTAATTTGTTGTGTTATTTTTAAATAGATCCTGTTTAAAGGTATAAATATTTGTAAGAATAAGGTTTAAATAAAAGCTTTTTTTTTACAGGCAATTCTTGCTTTTCTTTGCTGACATACAATTAGCCTGTGTGAGTGCTGATAAGTAAAAAATAGTTCACAGAAGCAGCAGAAATGTGTTTAAGCTGTTATGAATCTTTCTAAGATTTTGTTGCATGTTTTAATAATTACCATCTATTGCAGTGTAGATTTTCAAAAGCCTTTGAACATGAAATAGTCATGCTGACACTGTATGCATTTTCATCACTGTTTGCTTACTTGTGATTAATGTATTTAATATGTTTGCCACAGGTCTTCAGTATTTTAAAAATGTTGTGTTAGTGGCCTCACCCCAAGATAGATATGTACCCTTTCATTCAGCAAGAATAGAAATGTGCAAAAATGCACTTAAGGACAGACACACAGGTATGTTTAAGATCTTTTATATATTCCCAAGGCTGTTGAAAAATTGCATTTTTGTGCAACTGAGGTCATTACATTAGAAGGGTTTTTCATCAGCACGATGAAAACTCAAATGTTTATTTGATACAGAATAAAGTGTTCACTTCCCACAGGAAATTACTGAAATCAATAAAAGAAGCTTTTCAAGAAGCTCTTTGCCTGATGAAAACAAATTTCAATCAGGTCATAATCAAAGGTTTCTTACTGCTTCCTCCCATTCCCTCTAATTTTATTTTTTTTTAAAGTGCTAATAGAACTAGCTCTTGACAATGTTTTTCTGTAGTGTACTGATATACTTGTATTGTCTCCCCTTTTTTACACATAATGAAATCTCTCTCAACACATCCAAAGTAGGGGGGTTTTCCCTTTGTTTTCAATAGTGTTTGAATGATTGCAAGGTAATTTAAGGGACAGATATAAAATCGTACAGGTTTGTAATAAAATCTGTAAAACACATCAGGACTCACCACCAGAGGCCTTCCTATGAGCTCAGGCTATGTGTGGTCCCAGTTATTGCCTTTGTTATTAGAAGTCTTCCTCATTTATGAAATGTTTCATGGCTTCAGTTTGATACCATGTCCAGGAATAATGGTCAGTGCAATTTCATCCCCATTTCACGTATGTGATTACCTAGAAATGGAGGTATTCTTCGGAAACAGAAAGAGACACACAGGCCCAATAATCAGTGTGGTTACCTTCACACCCCTTACTTAAATGAGAGCTCTTTCTATCCTACCTCAGACATGAATTAAAAGGTAATTCTTCAGCTCTCCTACAGTGGTTGTTCCTTGGGACATGTTTGACCAAGCAGGAGCCAGATCAGTACATTTATCTGTACATGTTTCCTGAGCCATTGTTTCTGCCCCTATAAACACCTCAGCTATCTACATGATGTCCTTCCTGCATTAGCATCCCCAGAGAAGCCCAAATGGGCCTGTGTCATGCCAGACCCTCTCACACTGGAATCCCCAGGCAGTGTGAGTCCAACCCCACTACCCTTAAAGAAACACAAGCATTTCCTTCACTGACAGAGAAAAGGTGACTAAAGGCTGAGCACATCCTAGTCCTCATGCTAAGCAGCTTCAGCAGATTCTTCCTCATGGCCAGTACCTCCATTAGATGAACACCACTCTGGCACTTGGCAAATCTTCAAACTGGGCTGTTATCTCTCACATTTATCTTGGCCTTGCTTCCATTTTCCTTCTCACCGCAACTGCAATTAAACAATACTGGGAAAAAAGATAAGATCTGGGAGCTTTGGCGTGCACATGTGATATCTCAACTCTTTTTCAGGTCCTGTTTACGCAGAAATGATCAACAACCTGCTCCAGCCTTTGATTGGGGCCAAGGACTGCACTTTGATCAGACACAACGTGTTTCATGCTCTGCCTAACACCGCCAACACATTGATAGGCCGGGCTGCCCACATTGCCGTGCTGGACTCTGAACTTTTCCTGGAGAAGTTTTTCCTTGTGGCAGGACTCAACTACTTCAAATAGTGCCTGAAGTATGGGGCAACAGAGGCCAACCTTTCCATTGAGTGGAGGAGACTCCTTAGCCAAAGGAGCGCAATGTTAGAAATGAGAGCAGGTGGGACTTTCAAACTTTCTATTTCCATTTCTCTTTCAGAGAATAAAGTGCTATGGCTTTAAGGCATTCAAGCTTCCAAATATTGGTGCTTTTGGAAGAAATAAATATTCCTCTTCAGTTTCTATGTTCTTTGTCCACATAAAGACATGAGCCACTTCTGAAGTACAGAATCAGAATAAGAAGGATGATTCTCTAAATGTGATTGGACCAATATAATTCCTGTTTCTCCTGAATATTAAATCAGGAACTCGGCTGTCCTTGATTTACTGCTTATTTATGTATTAACAAAGCTCTACATTTGTAGCACTTTTGGGGTAGTTAACACACAAGGAAACAAGTGTATATGAACTCAGGTTAAAACCTTCTTTGTGATGAACTGAGAAGTGTGAAAACCATTTATGAAAGTTTTGGTCTTTCTGTTTATTGGAAGAAAATATTTGGATGGTTCCATTACTGGTAATAAATTGTAACATACAAATTGTACATTCAAATAATGGAAAGGAGTAAAATATTTTACATAGAATGAACAAATATTGATATTTGTCTTTAGAAAGAAACCCCAACTTTAGTTTGGGAAGAATTTTGTTCCAGTTAGACGCTGCCAAACCAAGAGGAGTATATTGGATTACTTATAAAATATCAGTGGCATCTGTTAGCATTTCTTCTGTTTACATTTATAGAGGATCATAACTGACTGTCCTTGTTATGATCTTAAAGGTCCATTTTTTACTTTTACATTTGTATCAAAGTCCATTTGTTCCAACAGTTTTCATTTTTTTTTTAAATTTATTACTCTGATACAGAATTCAAAACCTTGCCAGTTATACCCTTAAAAGCCCCAAACACTTGGAAAACAAAAGGCTGGAGATCTAGAATGTGGAAAGCTTAAAAAAATAAGGATGTCTTAAGATCCTCTGCAATATTCTATAAATGCTTTGTTAATGCCCATTTGCAGTGCTATATATAGTCCTAATTATTATACAGTTACAACTGGTTGAAATATTTAAAACTTTATCCATGCAATGATATGTAAGTTGTTTTTAAGTGTTTGAAAAAGGACATATTTCCCAATTTTTAATTTTTTCATCAAATTTACATTAAGATTTTTATCAAAAATTTATCAGCTTTAAAGTGACAATATTCAATAACTTTCTGCACATTTTCATAACATTTTGATAAATTTTCAATGTCACAGCAATTTTTTGAAAAAAGAAAAAATAATAATTCTTCAAAATTATTTTTGTTTGGAAGGCAGGCAATTTTTTAAATACAAATACAATTTGTTTAAAAATACAAATGAATAGGTCTCTATATCTTCTAACAAAGATTGTAAAAAAAATTACAAAGTTGGGTTTAGGTGTCAAGACCTTCATTAGTAAACTAAATTCAAGATAGTGGAGATTTGTGAAACAAGAGAATACAAAATGAAAACAAAAAACATCACAGCCACAGGGAAATATTTGTACTTGCAAAAAGCAAAACTAAATTTTACTTAAAAGAAAAAAGTGAAAAACTTACACAAAATTAGTTCAAGAAAAGAGTTTTTAGCAGACTGGTAAATGCTGGCAAAAGAAAAAGACTGACTTGATAACTAATGCATGTTTTTAAAATAAGAAGGAGAAAGAAGGAATATACCAAAGGGTGAGGTTAGACCACTTGGAAAGGTGCATTGCACATAAAAATCTTGGGCCCTTACAGAGGTAAAAATCATATGGAAACAATTCCATGGTGTGATTCAATGCTGACAAATTTCTTAAACAATAAATATTATCTCAGTACTTGAATTAAATAGGTATATACTATTGTCTCTCTTTCTTTCTTTTTTTTTTTTTTTTCCCTTATAAATTGACTGTTAACAGTCAGTTTTACCCAGTTTAAAAATGAATTCTGTCAGGAAACCTGTGGTTTCCACTTGTTTGGAAATTCTTTCTCACTTTTTGGCCTCAGTAGTCCAGTGCCAGCTACACTGACATATCACAACTTCTTCCTCAGTAAATTGTCTAGAGCATTTTAAATATAATAGGACATGGAGGTTGAGTTGTTATATAGTCCAGCATTTTTGAGCCAGGACAAGTACTTCTTTACGGAACAACAGGAAAGAGAAGCAATCTCTAACCATAAGCAGCCTTCAGTGTGCTGTACGAGGGTCTTGTCCACATGTGGAAAATGTTCAGGAGTCTGCCAACTGAAAGTTTTGAAAACCATTTATAAAGAAGTGACTTTACACTTATATACATGCCTGATGTGTGTGTTTATATAGTCTATACAAAGAATTTTGCTTATTTCCAGGTCTCACACACCAGCTTTCTCAGTCCTGACACTGACAACAAACCAGTGTAGTTGTTCTTACACTCAGATGAGACATTCTTGCCTTGCCTTGTTTGTTGAACAGCATTCCCAGCTTTCTGTTTGCCTGACTGTGAGAAAAGGGGCATGGGAAAAGGTCTCTGCATTGCTACAGAAGTTGGTGGGCCTTTCCACATGTTCACTTTGAAGTTCTGTACTCCTACCAGTGCTCTGAGATAAATATACCTAAAGGTTTCAGTGTTCCTATTCATACAGATCTCTTTGATGGCTCAATCTGATTTCAGAGTTGGAGTTGGATGTTTTATAGAGTTGGATCAGGTAACTTACACCTTCTGGGATATGGAAGAAAGCTCCTGTGGAACCTCAGAAAAATCTGGGCAGTATCACTCCCGTCAAATGACAAGACACAGATTTTATCTTCCTTCTGCTGGCAGAACATTCTGGGATATATTGGCAGTAATGGTCCAGCTGAGCTTCCATTTTAAGGAAGTGAGCCTCCCTCACTCTTTCTTCTTTTATTCTTTTTGATGGGATGTTGCCTCTCAGTACTATAAAACCACTCAATTGTGTAAACTATATTGCAAAGAAATCTGCATCGTCATTATAATATAAATAATATCTAAGTTGTTGGACTTCATCAAACTATAGCAATCAGCATGGACTTATATTTTCAGATTTTTTATTTACATAGAGAGAAATATATATTAAGAATTATCTGCATTAAAATGTAGCAAAGTAAGTGTACAGTTAGCATCTTTGTTTCTGTCTCAACCCTTGGAATTATAAAATATTGTCCTTTCAAATAAAGCCTTTAAATATATTTAAGCACGTTTGCAGTATTGCTGCAAGGATTTTCCCTGCAACCTGCACAAGCTCCACTTGGCTTCCTGTATCTATGGGGACAGGGCTTAAACTCTTCAGTGAAGCTCTCACATTCATAGAGGATAAGAGAGTTTTTCAAGACCATGGACAGAGGAGGGACAAACCTGGGGGTTTTTGTAGCTTGTTAATATTAGTGTCAGCTGCATTTGAAGTGAAACTCCGTTCAAATCTGTGGGATTCTTCAGTCAAGAAAAAAAACAAAGCCAGCATTCCAGGGGTTTTTTTTAGCATCTAAAAAGCTTAAAACCAACAAGGAGGATCTCCACCAGGTAAAGTGCATTTGGCTATTGAGGTTTTCCAGTGCCAGAGGTGAAGTATGGGCTATAGCCCAGATGAGCAAATACTCTGGAATAAAGGTGACGTAGAAAAAGAGGAGCAGAGCCAGCAGATCTCAAGGCTTTGAAAGACAGAGATAGAGATAGGGGGAACGAAGGAAGACAAGAAGTTCCAGAAGCAGACTGTAGCATTTAAAAGGACTGACATTAACTGTTTTAAAAAAATTGAAGCACTTGAAAACAGTGCAGTTACAGCAATGCAATGGATATCTATGATTCTATGATTATGCCTTTATTAATAGCTGGATTAATTTTTCTCCAATATTCTGGGTCTCGTAGTTCCCATTGCACCCCACTTTTAAAAGAATTTAATATCTTCTGAAATGGATTTTTTTTTTTCCTTAGAGATGGATGGAAAGAAATTTCAATATTGACTAAGTGTGAGTAGATGAGGAACAGAACAGTGAGTTCTTTCTGTATCTGGGCTGAGGATTTTCGAGGAGTTGATTTTCAATCTCCTGGAAAATGAGAATCCAATCTCCTGAATCCTTTGGAAATGTTTCTTCTTGGAGAATTGTAGAATGTCCTGTTTAATTTCATCACATAATTGGTACTTAAAAATTTATCGTAAAATGAATTTGTTCTACTAAAATAAAAGTCTTAATTTCTCTCTGTAGTCCGTGAAGAGAGGTTGGTACTGCTGAAAGTCTGAGGAGTGATCCTGTTTTCTGCTTTCAGGGTTATTTACCTCTTTTCCTTGTCCAGGGAACTTACAGTAAGACTCATTTTCTGTGTGTCTAAGACATAAACTGGAGGCCCAGAATTTGTGGTGATGCCCTGATGATTTTTTTTGTCTTTTCTTTAATGCTGCTGTTATACCTTTTTGCAACTTCTGTATTCTTAGTGCTTCTTGGCTACATTCTTGGACTTGTTTGTTAAACTAAGAGACTCAACATTTTAGAAACTTCCTAGTTAGGGGTTAGTGTGCCCCAGACCCCAAGGTCCTCTCCAGAACACATTCTGTAAACTAAGATAGAACCATCCAGGGGAAGGTTCCTTGGGGAGGGGAGGCTCATTTGAGCCTCTCATTGGGGAATTTTTGATAGATATGCTAATTAGTACGACCTATAATGTTATACCAGATCTTTTGGGAGTGTGCACTGCAGTGGGCATTGAGGTGAATTCGACCTGGACGTAGTGCACCTAAGGATCCTTAAAATAAATACCAAGGTAAAATCCCTTTTTCCCTTCTAACTGTGCCTGACTCTTGATTTTAAGACCAGGAAAAGGCATCAGTGGACTGGATGACATCTTCAGTTTTCCATACTTGGGTGCAAATTTTGACGGCACACCTTGACCAAAAGCAAACACTGACTATATGAATGAGGCTCCTTTAAAATCTGGCAGGAATTGTGTTTTTTCCCAGCCTCCAATGAATGCTCATTTCTTTTTAATGAAATCAAAATTTATTTTCAAAATCAGGTCTGTCCACTGACAATAGAGGAAGTTGAAATTTCTTAGCTTTAAAGAATTATTATCTAAAGACTTGAAACCTTAGCACAGAGCTTTGGAATTACCTACACAAACACTGAGCACTATTTTACTTCAAAACACTTAATAAATATCCACTGACCAATCCTCTTCACTGTTCCCTTGCCAGGAAAGAGCCACACTTAAGAGAGAAAGCTATCAAAAGACAACGTGAAAACTGGGAATTCAAGCCAAAGTCTTCATTAGAATTTGTAGGGTTTTTTGGTGCTTTTTGCCTGCTAAAAAAAAAAAAAAAAGTTTTCTTGCTTTCTACCTCCGCATTTAAAATAGCTGAATGGTGATGAAGGAGAAAGGTGAGAATTTCTAATAACAGGGTGAGACTCTCGTGAAGGCTTATGCAAATATCCCATGAAATTTAATATATAATGAAGAGTCATGAAGCATTTCTGAAGCATATCAGCATGTCAATATGTGTCAGCCTAGCTAAATGATTATTTTCTTTGTGGGCTTAAATTTCCATTTATAAATTATCATCAGAACAGCCTAATATATGTCACTCCAGCTGGTTATTTAGATGCTAAAGGTCATGTCCATGGAGAACTCTTATGGAGAGCTTTTTTTTATTTCAATACATATGCTCAGCAATTTTGATAGTTAATGTTGTCATGTAATTGACAGTTTCTAGTTCAATTTGCCTCCTCCCCCAAATTTTCAGTGTTTATTTAATCATTGAATTGTTTTCAGGTTATAAACCAGTATAAATACAGGTCTATTGGAGTCAGTGTTTATCTTCTTTAATGGTTGCTTTATGGGTGTAGTAGCAGGGTCACAGGAGAAATAATCACTGAATTAAAAATTACACAATTAATGTTTGGAGTCATAAAATTCATACTGGGGGACTTGTTTAGCTGCAGTTCACTCTCCTCTTGTTTGGTTTTTGCCTTTTGGGTCAAACATAACCAGAGCAAGGTTGTGCCTCTGCCTCTGTTCATGGTTCCCTTAATTTGCTGTTCCTTTGAGATGCCTAAATTGCCCTAAACTACTGTTCTGCTTTGTCCAGACATTCCCACATTTGCTTGGTCATCTTTCCATAACCTGACTGTATCTCCTCCATATACTGTGAAGTCAGTGCAGACAGGGATTCACAAATACATCCAGCACTGCCATTCCATTTATCCAGGAGTGGGACGTAGTGCTCACGCATTCATTCCAGTCAATTTTCTCAGCCCTTTGTGAGGACTGCTATGCACCTATCCAGACATGGTACAGACGATAGAATATTTTGTTTCAGAAGGAACAGTTGGTAGTATCCCTGTATAATTCCTGTTCAAAGCAGGATTATCATGAGAATCATGGTAAGGTCAGCCATATCATTTCATGCTGGATATTGAAAACATCTGGTGATGGATATACTACAGCTACTCTGGAATACCTTCTCTGTACATCACTCCTAGGGAAAACAACCAACCATACAAAAATTGAATTTAAAAAAAAGGCAATTTAAACTTCCTGAGCTGCAGCTTCTTTCTGTTACCTTTTTTTATCCCACCTTTTTATTCCATGGGGGTGATCTGTTTTCTGGTGTGGTTGTAACTCCCTTTTCTATGCTTTCAGACAGCTCTTTGTCACTTGGTGTCTTTTGTTCCAGGCTAGACAAGCCTAACTCAGCCCCTCCTCAGAAACTGTGTGCTTAGACTCCTCACTGTCTTGGCAATCTTTTGTTGAGCCCCATCCAGTTTCTCAACCCTGAACTGGGTTTAAGAGGCACCAGGAACTGGCAAACTTCCTTGCTGCAGACTGGTGCCTTTTTCCTATTCAGACGGGCCTCAGTGGCTGCTGGCACTCATCACATCCTCTTCCTACCTGAGGCTCTAATCCGAAGAGCTGGAGCTGTTCTCCTGTTGCCACAACTGGAATCTTCCAGCCCACTATGAATTTATCTTTACTTTGTGCACAGATAGTTAGGAAGCCTAATGTGACCAGAGCTGCTGCTGTTTCTTCTCCATTTTAGGAAGACTGTATAATACATCTGCACTTCCCTAAGAGAAATCCATGCACTGAATAGAAATGCTTATGAGAACAGTTTAATCAGTGTTAAAGGGTTAAAATGCTTTAAATGCAGATGAGTCAGGCCTTCCCCTCATAGGATAAAAGCATAAAGAATAAATATATGTAAACTCTTCTTATGCAAAAGGTCAGACTAAATTAACTTCTGTTACAACCTTGAAACTTGATTTCTCTGCTTTTGAAAATTCAATTCTCTACTTTCACCCAAAGTGCTGCAAGATGCTCTTATCTGAGTAGCAACCTAACCATATCTGTCTGAAATGGATTTGCACGCATGCCTATATGTTCTGTAAGTCCAATGTCTATATGCTAATTGCACAGAGCTTCATGCCTTCAAGTATCTTCTGCCTCTGCAAATATGAAACTGTGATACAGTGAGTTCTTACTGCAATCCGTCACGCCTTCCAGTCTTCGAAAGATATCAGCTACAAACACAAACAGCTTATCCAAAGGAACAAAAAAACCCTTCTCCACATGAAAGTCCAGTCTTCAGTAATTCTCTTTTTTTTTGGAATGGGTGTTTGGAATACTGTGATGGCCTTGCTGTTTTTATGCATCCCGTAAATGGGGTTACACTAATAAGTATAACTGCTTTTGGTGCTGAACACTCCAGTATTTCATGCAACTAATTTAAGAAGTTTATCATTCCTTCCTGAAAGCATTAAGTGCTAGTAGAAATCTACCTGTTCCAGCCCTGGGGACACTTACTCTTTCCTACTTTTATGTGTCTAAGACTATGTGCATCATTCCCAGCTGTGCAAAGAGGTCAAGGCATTTCTGATACTATCAAATATGCAGCCATGCGCATGGGAAAGGCTGAAAAAGAGAGTGGGAACGCTTTTGATGTAAAATGAGTCATCACTTTCAGTAAAAATGAAAATATAAAGTGTAGCTCTTGTATGTCATCTCTACCATATCATATATACCCTAAATACATATGTATACAGGAAGTGTCCTTTCCCATAGGAGCTGTATGTTATTCCCATATGTGGTGAACGTGTGTTCCCATACACAGTGTATATACACCACACCATACCCAGGAGGAAGCTGGTGGTGATCATTCAGCCTAGCAGGTTTCTGTTGCTTTTGGGGGCAGTTTACTTAGTTGTCCTCCAGAGCTCCTGTGTTTGCTGGCTTCATCCACCTCACTGGAGGAGAGAGATTGTTTTGTACAGTGATTTGTCAGCCTCTTGGCACACCATTAACTGACTAAGCTTATCTAAGCAGTCCTGAGTTTGACGTGTGTTATCTGCCACCCCCATGGTTTCCATGGTCAATGCAAAATGCAAAACTGAGTTGCCCTATCTCCTAAGACAGGAAGCTTGTCACCATCTTTTAATTTTCCTTGACATCCATCCTCTTCAACCAAGCATTCATTTTTTAAGCTGGTAGATTGATGATTTATCAGCTTTGCCACTCTTTTTACTAATTTTAATGTTCCATATATTTGACTATGCATCCAGTTTGGGAAATTAGCTATTTCCTTTTTCTGCAGTTAAATCTTCTTATGAAATATGAAGGAGATCAGTCAAGAAGTCTATATAAGCCATGGTATTCCTTTGCCACTGCATATCTGGGAAAAAAAACCATACCACTGAAAACCCACTAGTATTTGTAGAGTATTCTATGTTTATTTTCTACTCTGTTTTGCCAAGAAAAAATATACACTGATGTTTTGTCCTATTCCTTTTTGGGTCTCCAGGTGAGTCAGAGTCTAGATATAGCTCTGTTAGACTGAGGGGAAGGCAAAGATACACCCTCCTCCTGTCTAGGATGTGACTGAGATAGCAGTAATGACAGAGAAATCGAAAAGAACAACTTCCCAAATCCTATCCAATTCCTCAAAATAAATCACTCCAGAATATTATTGGATGTTTGGTAAAAGTATCAGGTCAAAACCAAAACACAGATCAGTATATTTCAAAACACTAAGTTCAGAAGTAAATTGAAATTTATGCTGGTGTTTTTCTACTTGGATTTTTTCTCTAATAATAAGATTCCTTAGAAGTAGAACAGTTTAACCTAAAACTTGTTTTCTTGGACTTGAACAATGAATCTACTTATTATTGAGGGTCTTAGGCCTCAATCATCTTTATAACTCCCTTAAAATATACTCAAGTCCTTTAAAAAAAAATCTGATCTTAAATTTCTATCTTTCAATTATGCTTAGACAATTAGCCACAGCATCTGAGACATCAGAAAATTAAACTGTCTCTATATACAGAATTACCTTCAATGAACAGTATAAGCCTTAAGTGGGAAAGACTTGTCTGCTGGGAGATCTTCCTTCTTGTTTAGAGGAAGTTTATGTTGATGAGTCTAATTTCATCAAATAAATTAGGTGAATTCTGTCGTCTTTCTTAGCCCTCTGTTCCATGCTGCAAATTCAGGAACTTAAACATTCTAGTTTGCGTTACAAACAAAAAACATCTCTGAGGCAGGTTTTGATTGATGTCATGTCTTTCCCTGTATGCAATGTACAAACACAGTTACTCTGGTTTTGGCACTGGAACCATATCATTGGTTTAAGAGTCCTGGAAACCTTAATGGCACTCTCTTCAAAGTATATTAAAATTGTAGCCCTCAAAATCAGGGTTTAACTTTTTAATAGTTTAAGTTAGCAACGGCAGAAGTAACCACATTTTTACAGAATCTATTCAAATGGAACAATTTACGCTGCTGGATTAATTCTCAGCTCAATGGTAACACCTAAAATTGGACCTTCACTGTTCCTCAACTGACATGTGGACTAGAATTCAATGGACAGGAGCATAGTTCTGTGCAGATCCTTATCCTGTGTTTCAAAGAGTTACCTTTTACTTATTTTATTAAATATTAAGAAAATACCTCTTGGAATTAAATCCTACTGTTCCCTGTAAATAATTAGCTCTGAAAGTGGTTTTATATATGCACACTTACAATTTTTAGTTAACAAAGGCAAGGCTAGAAAATTTTTGAAAGAAATAATACGGTTTGAGGTTTTTTCAGATAGGCAACTGCCAAATGCTATTGGGCTGAGTTTCAAATGAGTAATTTCATCTTGAGGCATTTCAAATTTATGGGGTTTTTAATCATAAAAAAACTGTACAAACTCAAGTGGTTGGCCCCTGAACTTGATAACCATTTGTACTCTTGCACAGTGGATGTAAAATAATAGCATTGGATACATGCCCATGTTTGTGCACACAGGCTGCAAAGCAAAGCATCAGAGATATATCCTTCTCCAAGTACTTCCTTTGGGGCTGATTGTTCAGGGCAAGCAATATGCATGATATAACTGGTGCATGTAACAGTAACTACAACATTCTGCAAATCTGAATTTAGACAGTAACTTGATTCTGAGGCTGAGCTTTGCAGATGAGTAGTCTATGGTATTTTTAATTATAACCCTTTCTGTGGTCTGAATATGAGTACAGCCAATTCCATCATGGGACACTAGAGGTTGGACTTTTAAATGAGACATTATTATATTTAATTGAGGCAGTTATGTTTCTGAAGAATTATTTCAAATCAGATAGAAGAGGCAATAATTAGAGGCTGAGAGCTTAGAAAATCTGTACTATTTTTTTTTAAGACACCAAGATTTACAACACATGCTCTGTCTGCCTCTCTCTAATTTACTTCCCTTTCCCTAATGAACATTTGTCAACTGCCATACACTTCAATTTTCTTTAACTATGTCTGTCAAGATTTAAGTGAGACTTACATCAAAAAACCAAAACTAATCTCGCTAAGTGGAAACATGTGAAGTTGAGTCAATTCCATGATATTTTAGGGTAAATGCAAATGCAAATCAATTTTCTTGAAATGTAGGTTCAGACTCAACAGCACTTACAAGGTCTTTACTAAAGGTCTGATGCTGAGAAATGCTGGTCAAATGCACTCTTGGTATAATGGACAAGATCTGCAAGGATTAACTTGTTGAAGACCTTTATACAGCCCCAGGATCTTAACAAATGGCAACCAGCAGCATCCATGGCATCTCAAAGTCAGACCACCACAAGATAACAAATGTTCTGGATTCTTTTTAAGGCCGATTTTCCAGTTGGTCAAATGTGTTTTAAAAGTAACGTCTTTTTAGACAAATGCAGACCTCTCCAAGGGATCAAGTCAATGGATTAGTGTGGACAGATCCTTATAGGTTAAGGGAAAGGGCTTTTAATTTTTAAATCTACTACTTTGAATCATGACCATACAATAAAGCTGAAGAAATCTGACATGGTCCCTTGTATAAACAAGATCATGAATGTAAAGCTTATAATGCCACTGTGAAATTTTAATGCTTATTTATTATGGTTATGATGAAACCTGTATAATAAGATGATTATGATGATAATAATAATATAATAATAATGAATAGTCATCAGTGCCAATATGATTCTACTATTTTTCTACATCTGCTTTATCGTGGCATTTTGTGTAGCTTGTGTTCTGTGTAAAGAAATGTCAATAAAACCTTTGCTTCCTTTTGTCTGTACTTTCTGTGGTTCTTGTTTGTTAGGAAGTTCCCCAACCCCTTTTGTCCATGTAGCTCATGGCACACATGGTAAGAGTGATAAAGAGAAGTAGAATAAAAGATGCTCAAGTACAAACAAATTGATGAGCTATATGAAGGACTCTGGCTGGAGCCTCATCCCTGGAACTGTTCAAGGCCAGGTTGGATGGGGCTTTGAGCAGCCTGGTCTAATGGAAGGTGTCTCTACGCATGGCAGGGAGATTGAAACAAAATGGTTTTAACATCCCTTCCAACCCAAAATGTTCTGTGATTCTATGCTTCAGACTGTCCTTCTGTTTGAAGCATGAAAACCATCTCTGAATTATTGAATAGATAATTATTAAAAAAAGTAATCATGGTCTAAAAGGCCTTGAACATGGAGCTCTTTTTGACCATTTAAATGAATGAGACCTTGAAGAAGCAAAACCTTGAAGGCAGAAAATTAGTAAATGTTAGGACATTTTGTAGGTGGCTTTGTGTTTATTGTTTAAGAACAAATTTCAGGAATGCTATTTGTAAGTAGACTTGAGTTCCTCTGGCCCTGTATAATGTGACTGTGAACTTCCTTACACCCAGCTGCACACTGTTACCAGGAAGTTAAGGAAATTGGCGGGCTGGGGTTGCAGGGATTTGCTGTTTCTTCATGACTCTATGGCAATGCCTATACAAGAGAACTAAACAAGTACAGGACATTTCTGCTTTTACTCTAGTCAAAGGGACAGGGACTATAGCCATAAGTTCTGGTCTTAACTCATAATTTCCATAAAAATACATCTGTACTTAAAATTAGTCACAGCTGTACACCAGCAACACAAGCTCTGCTTATTCTTCTATCAAGGATATATCCTTCTCTCTTTGTTTTCTTCAGAGATATTTACAGACTGTTGATGACATTGGTAGTGTAATGTTATATGATGGCATACAACCCTGTGTATCTATCTTGGGAAATGGAAAGGATGGAAGTGAAGCAGAGCAGAGTCCAGTTCCAGAAGTTTCCTGGTCCTGACTGGTGCATTACCTTCTTTCAGGCAATTCTTGTGGAAAAAGAGGTGTTCAGAGGTGTCTTCCCCAGAGACTCCAAAAGAGAGAAAATTCATTGAGAAGCTGATGGAAGCCCTTAGACAACCAGAGAGAGAGTTCAAAATTTAGGGCATTGCTGCCTTCCTGTAGCAAACTGATTAGCAGTCAGCAAGGTCTGTGTTGTTGTGCCTGTGTCTGTATAGACAGTTTTTTTCCTGATGCATTTCACAATCATATCAAATGGCAAAGGGGCCAGCAGCAGGGAGGGCATAATTAGTGCATTGGTTAAACGCATTTTCCTTTCTATTATAATTAAATTCCTCTCTCACAGGCAGAAAATGAATTGACCTCACCTTAATCCCAACAAGTCATTTATCCATCCTCAAAATGTTACAGCCAGGAGTTGGCACATTCTCTGTGATTTGGCAGAATGCACCTGAAAGCAATCAGGATAAGCAGGTACTGTGGTCAATGCCAGGAGAGACTCATCACAACTGTGCAGGAAAGCCAAACCAATGCCAGTTTTATGACATCTGGTCCAAACTGGTATTTTTAGTGCATTATTAAAAAAAATTGCTAAACACCCTTACTATTCTTCTGAATCTAATTGTGGTAATATCATAAACTATATCCTCCTCGGAATCTAATTTTGTGCTGGGGACTCCTAGTGAAGAAACACCAAGATTTGATGTAAGGGCTGTCCAAAATGAAGCAGGTGTTTTCCAAAAAATCTGTGGCACAGTCTATATCCTGGTTAGGTTTTAGTCATAGACACATGGGATTCCTAGACCAATAACGCAAAATAAGAGCAACACTTTTAGAGAAGGCCTCCATTTTCTCAAGGGCAGTAAGCAGGTGCCCATAAGGGGGCGAAGGCTTAGTTTGACCCTTTGAATAAATTCTTAGGGAAGTGTAACAGTAAAGGATATGTGTGCCCTTGAGAAATGGGGGGAATCACAAAGAACTCCATGACAGGCGTGAACAATACGAAGTAGAGCACAGGTGACATGAGCTTTTATAGTCTTTTCAAGCCTAGGGACAGTCTGCTTTTTTCATTTGTGGTTGGAGAGCCAAATGCAAGTAGGCAATCTGCTAAAATATTACTCTGTATAACCCAAGCAAATCTGGTCTAAAGCCTTTCCAGCACTCGGAAGCAGTGTGTGTTCGCTGTGGTTCTAGCCTTTGGATGGTTGGGCTTTGGTCCTGTTCTTCCAGATGTAAACCATACCTGTAGCTGCAACCTGTGCCCCTTCCCATAATACTTATATTCCAGTCTTTCTCTCTTTTTCCTCTAGCCTGTGTTTCCTATACAAACATATCTTCATTCCCTGCTCGTTACCAAAGATAGTACCCACTGTGATGCACAATTGACTTTAAAAGTCAGAAGACAAATTCAAAGAGAATTTGTGCAGATCCAAGCACCTATTTACACAATTAAGACTACAATCAGCAAACAAATAAGCCAAAACTGGTCTGCTGGAATTGAGGGTTAATTACTGAAGAAAAGAGTAAGTGTGGGTTTTCTACGTTTCATCCTTCTGGGTGTCATTGGTCAGACATTGATATGCACTGAGTGCTGGTTGGTGGCTTTAGCAACCTGTTCTTCAGCTTGAATGGTTCCTGAGAGCTTACACTGGCTTGAGTAAGTTTTTATTATTGTTCTCTAGAGAGGTTTCCTCTCTGAGTCAGAGAAGGAGTGAGACCTGCATTCATACACTGTCTCACAGACACACGAACACAGAGATAGTATCATTATACTTACAGTTAATTCTACTTGTACTAGTTTGATGGAGATCACAAGTCAGAATTATAATTTAATAGGAAAATTAAAATAAATGGAATAGTACAAGAACACTGGCAGAGTCAGGATACAACCTGACACCCTGTTAGTCACGGTGGTGATAGCAGTACAAATGAAATGGTTCTGTTGAAGTGGTGACCCTGTAGAAGAGTCTGGTCTTCACACAGAAGTCCAGTGAAGCTCCCATCCTCTGAAAATCCAGTAGGTAAGGGCTCCTTGTGCTATTCCAAAACCCCAGATTATATCCAGGTGGGAATACTTGGCTCCTCCCCCCTGGGTGGAGCATCTCACAATGGGATGATGTAATTCTAGGAGTCATGCCTTGATGGCCCATTAACAGCGATAGCCCCAGGAGGGAGTGAGCAGGGATGAGTCATGGTAAGAGATAATGAACACTGCCCCACTTGCTTTAACAGTTTGTGAAGATGATCATAGAATACACACTTTTGGTTGCATCTTACATTGTAACCTAGAACACTACTGTAGGCAACTAATAAATTCACCTTCATGCAAAATTTCCTACGTATGGAGACAGATGAAACCCAGCCTGTGCTTTTCTTCCTTGAGCCATGACATTGAAAATAAGAACCAACACCCTGACTGAAAATGCTTCCATCATTGCTTGCCTTTTCTCCCCCTCACTATGTTTTCTGCATTTTGCATTCAAATTCACCCATTAATAAATAATTAGTAGCAATTTTTGCACCTGCATCTAGGCTATATTCATCCCATAAGCACCATGAGGTGCTCATTGCAGGGACTGAAAAGGAATATATAGAAACATGAGAAGTCTGCCTTGCATTGTGCAGTAGGATAGATTAGCTCAGGAATCACTGACTATGCTCCATCAATTTGTTTTATACAGACCTGGTGATTTCTCTATCAAATTTCAAATTATTTTGGGGGACTTGGACATCAAATTCATAGAATTGTCTTGCTTTAGAGAATACAAACTCCTGCCACAAACATGCATCTTGCCCAGTTGTATAATTCAAAGCTGCCACAAGCTTTTTAGCTGCAGTTATTTATGGATTACCCTGTCTGATCTTTAATGTGGGACATATACAGCAATACCTCTCTAGAGCTGTGCACTACTGTACTAACTGTAAAGAAGCAGCAGGCAGCTCAGAAAGAGCATCCTTAAGAAGCTTTGATAAATCATAAAAGCAATCTGTACATGGCAGGGAGACATAGCTAGTCAAAAAGAAAGTTATTTTAAATCTCCAGTAACAGTAATTGCAGACTCTCCCTGTCTGGATCAGTCTGGGTTACATGTGAATATACCCAAGAACATTTTGTGGTTGTGTAACTGCATCCTGCCTCATCTCCTTCTGAATGGCTTCGACAAGCAAGATCTTTGGCAGGGCTAAACAGGCAGCACATCTTTGCTCTGATTCTCAATGTTAAATTCTGAGCCCAAGCTGGCACCTGCATGTCTGTGTCATTTCTTCCACATCTGAAATGCCGCTAACTAGTGCACCAGAGGGCTCGCATTAACCGGCCCAAATAACCTGCGGACTCATTTAATACACAACAGGAAGGCCTTTGCCACTGGAAATATTCAGACGGAAAACAGGAGGGATGATTCAGATTTTGTTACTTTTATACTGGCTTCCCAAGCTGCAAACCATTAACACTTTTAAAAAATCACGGGGATTCTTACTCCTACAGGCAGTGGAAAGTCCCAAGGGAAGCCTGAGGAAGAGGCGTCTTGCCCTTGCCAGCAGCCACACGAGGTCAGTATTGGCTCATACAATTAGAATGAGCTGTGCATTCCCTTGAATGTCATTTTGCACCTGCCAGGGCTGTGATGGGCCAAGGATATGATGCTGGAAGTAACCCCAGGTAGATGTAACACCATGCCCAAGCACAGAACCAAGTGCACCGTGGAATGGTCACAAAGGCAAAGCTGTGTGTTCTTCTGATGTGCAGTGTTGCCTCTGGTAAATACTTTCTCTTTCCAGACTACCACCATGTGTCCTGGGGGTATGTGAATCACAGTTTCCTTATGTTTTTCCCATTGTTGATGACATAAATTGGAGATTCAGACCCAGCATGTGGCTTTGTGTCCATAGACTGCTTTGTGCTTTATATCATGACCTTTTTAGAAGTTGGACATTGAGTTCTCACAAATCTGTTTTCTTCTACAGGCTGTTCAGGACTCACTGTTTCTTGTTAACAAAACTGTGAGCTCAGATTAGGATATTGCACTATCAAAAAGCATGAGGACACAGAGCCTCTTGAATTTAACAGGAACATTTCAATAGATCAAGCTCTTAACAGAGGAATTGCCATGAAGCAGTAGTCAAATACCACCTTTGCTCTTCTTACAACTTACATTAAAATGGCCAGTGAAGCTGTGGTAATCTGAAGGCCTCCCAGAAATTACAACCATCTCTTCACTGGAAGGGTTTTCAAGCATTGGACCTGCCTGCCCAGGGGAGTGATGGAGTCACCATCCCCAAAAACATTCGAAAAACCTGTGGATAGGGCAATTAAGAACATTGTTTAGTGGTGAACATGGTGGTGGTTCTGGGTTTATGGTTGAACTTGATGATCTTAGAAGTCTTTTCCAACCTTAATGGTTCTATGATTCCAGAAGAAGAGAATATTTTTTTGTCTGAAGTTAAATGAAAGCCTGGTTGTATTTTTCCACTGGAGAATATGCAAGTACTGAATTTGAAACAGAACAGATCTAATTGGCTGGATTTCTTCCTTCAGTTTGAATATCCCTAACTATTTTAAGGAATGATGCTCTAGAGCTTGTGTTGAAAAATTTAATCCATTCTACCGGCAACATGTCAAAGCTCAGCTGAAAGCATAAGCTGGGTACATTCTGGAAACCTTTTTAGGTTTCTGGGCTCTTGTGTTCTACACTTTCTGTTCTGTGAGATGATTCATACAGAGAAAGATTAATTCTGCATTAGAACAACTGTTTTCTCTGTTGCCATATTTTTGGTGGTATAAACACAAACAACAAAAAGACAAATCATAATTAAATACTATAATCCTCTTAAAAAAAAAAAGAAGCCAGCTGTTGGTGGTGTTATAGTTAAGAAACAACTTTCTATTTTAGTTTAATTTTAGATTTGTTTGTTTGTTTTTGCATATTTGTTTAAAAGTCTTCCAGTGTGGTTGTCTCTGGAAAAAAAGATGCAGCAGCTGGACCTACTTTTCCCTGTTGCTCTGCTACACGTTGGCTGTTCTGTGAGGATATCAGAACAGCTACCTATGTGCTTGCTTCTCTTTTTGTTAAAATGGATGGAAATTAATAGATAGAAATTGATAGAAACACTGAGGTCTTTCCAATCCAGGGTTCTCTTGAAGCATTCTAGGAAACCCTTGCTAACTCTTCTGCTTGAGATAGAACAAGTCCATTTGTCTACTTTCCCAGCTCAGGTCAGATTCAAGTGCAGTAAATAGCTCTGCTCCAGAAATTAAATCCAGGGTGAAAATGTGTCAGAACCAAAGGGGAAGTGCTTCAGCCCTTCTGGCTTCCCCAGCAAATGACAGGATCACATTGTACTACTGTTTGTCCTCTTCCATTCCCTCTTAATCCCAAGGGAGTATTCAGGGCGCAGACACTGCTTTATGTTTTATCCTGGGATCTAAAAGTAGAGTGAAATTACTTCTATGAGGGTGATCTTTCTTTCAACCAACCTAAAATAGTGAATGTCTCAGCCTCCCTGGGAAAGGCTTTCAAATGGGCATTTCTCATAATCTCATACAAGGAAAATGGAAGTTCAAGTCATGGAAAACATCCTCAGACAAAATTATCCTACCTTACTTTGAGCCTACTGCAATGCCATTCAGTTTCTCTTGGAAAAAAAATTTCCATAATACAGGTCCCATGACACAAACACAAACACCAAATCATACCCCCAACTCTCTCTTCCTCTTTGGGATTGCTCTTACCAGCAGCACATGCTGAATGCCCTCCTGCCCAGTGAACTTCCCCCAGGAATGCAAATTACTTGTTAATATAAATTTTCCAGTGGGGAACTGAAGCCAACTCGAGTCTAACAACTTTTTCTACCGAGGAGTTTATCAGTTTTATTCCCATCCTCTACCACAGGTTTATTGGAAGAAGGAGATCTAAGGAGTGCAAATTCCTCATGGTGGTCCTTGGTTTGCAGAAGTCTTTGTGGTACAACTTTAGATCTGCACTGAGAAAACTCTGTTTCCCTTAAGTTTTTGTGGGTTTTTGTTTGTTTGTTTGTTTGTTTGTTTGTTTTAATAGGATAGTCTTGTAGGTCCAGCTAAGCACATTGTCCTCAAGGGTTGGGTGCAGCCTCCATGTCAGATGGTAAATGGCTGAAATAAGGTATCAGAGACCAGACCAAGTACAGTCCTAATGTAGAATGAAACACACCAAGCAGTAGAAATTAATTAAGAACAATAGACAATAATAATAATTTAATAAAAAATTTAAAAGCCTTGTTGGAGATCACTCAGTCAAGACCTTGTCAGGGGCTTTTAAAGCTTCAGACTCGTTTATCAAGACTATTTCAGCTATCTCTGCAGTGCTCATCCTTCACAGAGGAAACAATGTAGGTCTGAAGTGCTAAGAGAAGCAAGCAGGAACAAAACAAACCCAATAATTGAGAGACCCTGAAAATGCTCATATCATGTCACCATGTTTTAACCACCTGATTAATCTTCATCAGGGCAATTTTGAAGCAATATTCCTAGTAGACAAGAGTGCTTATAAGTTTTGTAGTTTCAAGGTTTTTAACAGAAATTCTTCAGTGGTTCCTCAATTAGTGCAAATATTGACCCCCGGCTTTGAACAAGGCAAAACGGAAGAGTGAAATCAATTAAACATATCCTCTGACTGCCAGTCCAGGAAGGAGAGGTTTCCAATTGATCCTAAAGGAGTAGTGATTGGTGAAGAAGTATCACTGCTCCACTTGTTCTCTCAGGGTAAAGGGGTTTCAATATTCTGTCTGCTGTATTGTAGACTATTTTCTTGAGGAAATGGTGCTTGTAATGTCCTGCTAAGCATTTCAGCTGGAGTCCAATTTCATCTAAATTTGACGGAGAGATAGAATTCACTTAGGTATTAAATCCTCACCCCTGTGCACAAGACAATACATCAGAAAGAAAAAACCAAAAAACCAAAACAAACACTGAAGTACAAACTCGGTCTTTATTAGCTATGTTAATTTGCTCATTTTGTTTTAGCAGCAGAGTAATTCAGCATCAGTATAGACTTGATTTATAAGGATTATTTATTGCTTTTGAAAGTAATGACTAACACTAAGAAATCTAAAATTATTGAGTAGTTCCTGGAGTTCTTAAGTAATAAAGTTAATTCTCCTCTTGTTCTCATTTTCCCCTTTAAATTTTAAAAGCACATTTACCCAGTCATGCTAGTAACCCAACAATATTTTCTTTTGCCTTCTGAAAGGAGTTAGCATTAATAACTGAGTGGCCAGTGTTCTCATCTGAACACTAAACCAACCTTAATCTACACTATAAATATTGAAGGGATTAAAATCTCATGATATTACAAAGTTAAAATTTATGTGTCATGAAGAAAGATAGAAGAGGTGAAAGTTACAGGGAAAAGACAAGATACAAAATTTTTCTCAGACTGATATCCAGTATTGCTGCCTTCAGTCTGGGCTCACAAGTGGCTGTGTCTCACTCTAAAGTGAAAAAAAAAAGGGCAATAAAATTCACCAGGGGTCTTGTTCATCCACTCCATCTTCACCAGTGGCAGAGGTGAATGATGTTCTCACTTATCAGTGTGCCACATGCATGTTGTGAGGTTATGAACAACCAAATCAAATGCAAATAGTAACAAATGATTCCCAAGGTGCCTGTCTCTCAGGGTACCCACTCTCTTCACTGCAGTAGCTGTGTGTTTTCAAATACAAATATTAAATTTGTACTGGAGAAGCTGATGGAAGCCAAAATCTCATCTCACATCTGGTGTCACCACAGACAGTGCTGTCAGATTTATATTTATATTTATATTTATATTTATATTTATTTATATTTCTTAGCCTGATGTATTGTTCCTTCCCACTGGGTTGAGCAGGTCTTGTCCTGGAGCCAAACTAGAGCTCAGTGACAAAACCCACTCTTGTTTTGTTATTTGGTGACTGCCAAACTGTAACTGATGCTTTTTGACAAAATGCCTGTGCCTGTTAGAGCTCCCAGATGCAGAGGACTCCTGATAACTCACAGCAATGGCATTAATGTAGTGGGCATTTTGTTCAGCTTTCCTGGCTGTTACTTACTGCAATACCATAGTGTGATGAATAACCAATTGTCCGTGTTACCCTCTCCCTTCTGAGGCTTTTTTATGCTTAACAATAACTTCTCATTCTGACAGAACTAGCTGGGACTCCTCTCAAATGAAATGTTATTTGGGGGAGGATTGTAGGTGTCAGGGCTAGATCTAAATTATATGGCATGCTTGCTTCAGCAGAGCAGAATATGACACTACCTGCTCTGGCCAGGAAGCAGAGTTATTTTGTCCTGTCCCTGCTGTTACAAGGACCATGTAATAATTATAATATCTAATCTGTTCAACAATCCCAGCTGGCCCTGGCCCTCATACTGTCAAGCTTCCTGCAGCCTTACCTTTGAATACAGTGGGAAGTTCATAAGTCATTCAGAGTCTGAGGACATATAAAGTGTGACTGTGGAGCCAACCAAACCCCAAGGACTTGCTCTGTTCTGCAGTTTCCCTCACTGGTGATTCATGATGCTTGACCAAAACCTCTTTGTTTGTCCATGCCTGTTTAAAAGAACTATTCCAATGATTTTGACAAAGGGTTCACAGAGGGAAGGAAGGAAGAAAGAGACGGAGAGAAAGAGAAGAAGGTAACGAGGAAAAGTAAACAGATATAACGATTAGAGCAGATAACAAAGGGATTATAGAAACACAATGGTTTGGGTTGGGAGGGACCTTCAAGATCACCTTATTCCAACCCTTCTTCCATGGGCAGGGACACCTTCCACTAGACCAGGTTGCTCAGAGCCCCAACCAGCCTGGTCTTGAACACTTCCTGGGATGGGGCAACCACACTTCTATGGGCAACCTGTGCCAGGGCCTCACCACCCTCACAGTAAATTTCTTCCTACTATCTAATATTAGGAAGATTTTTCAGTTTAAAGTAATTTCCTTTTGTCTGGTCACTAGATGACCTTGCAAAAATCCCTCTCCAGCTCTCTTGCAGACACTTTAGGTATGTTATGTAAGGTTATCCTAGAGCCTTTTTTCCTATAAGGTTATCCTAGAGCCTTCTCTTCTCCAGGTAAAATATCTCCTATCCTGTGGGTATTACATTATAAAAAAGTCTAGAAGGATGGATGTATAAAAAAATCTTTTTTGAATACTCAGGAAAGTCATAGATCTTATCTGTCAGACTAGGTACCAGTGAAATCTCATTTGAAGCTGAATGTACAGTATTGGCCACTCCTGTCCAATCAATGTTAAAAAATGATTAATTGACTTAAGGAGATGAAGGAATGTATAAACAGACCAATATGAAAACAGAGAAGAAGAAAAACCTTTCAAAATCTAAAGAGCTTGGCTTTAGTCTAAAAGAAATAATCATGGTTAAAGGGCAGAAACCCTGCCTGTAAACAAGAAGGAGGTAACAGGGAGAAAAAGAGAAAAATGATAGAACACAAAAATCCCAAACCCTTATGAAGTAGCTATGAATATAATTTCACTGAATATAAAAGGCTTCCAGCCACCAAACACTATGGTCTGAAACAGCCTTCTGGTGGCAATAAAGGGAAGTGGAAGCTGAACTTGCCCCAAGGTGTTGGTCAGTGATTTTGTAACTGAGATTGCAGGACTCTCTTCTCTGCAAGCTAAGATATCCCTTTCAGTCAAATATCATACTTTTATGTGGACCTGTGGTTCCAAATAAAAATTTTATTCTCATTGTGTCTCAGAGCAGTGACCTTTTCTCCTTTCAGCAAATCTTGTCCACCTCTATTAAAATAAAGGTCAAGAATAGGGAATAAAAGTGAGAGTAGAAGCTGCTATTGACTATTTATGAAAATGGTCAGGGTCTGCTATGAGTGAAGAAGAAGGAACAGAAATACTCACAGGTACAAGCATAAGAAATTTCACAAGTAAGTTGAAATCTGAGAGTTGCCTCAAGAGAAAAGTAGGATTTTTTTTTTTTCCTGCAAAGATATTAATGGTTAAGTTTGCAAAATACGTTAATGATTTGTCGTAAATTTCATCTTCAAGAAACTTTGAAAATCAAAGTTCCATTTTCCTTCAAAAAGATCCAGAAGCCTACATCATTCCAATACCTTAAAAAGAAGTAATTTCTCATTTATGCTTCTGTTTCTAAGAGCATCTTGAATCAAGGACGAAAAACTGTGAATATGACTTGAAATATTCCTAATCCTATTTACACTATTGTCAACCCATACTAGGGCAGTACAATGCACAAAGAAGAAAATTACTGTTCTTGCTAAAAACGTACACACCTGCATGATATTGTGGTTTTTGTTCTGTCACTTAACGTGGACACTGGACTTGCAAGTTTCAGTCTTTATCTCACGATCTGAAAGATTAACCTCTTTTTTAAATCAATCATCAGTGAAGATATAAGATTTACTGCTCAGTCATACGTGCAATACCGTTAAATTCAGTCTCCAAAGCTGAATTTTGGACTCATAGTAAAATATTATGCCCAGAACTATGGAGACTCTGCAGTGTATATTCTACCAACAGCAGAATTTCACTTGCTGCTGAAATGCATTATGTCCTAATTTCATCCAGCCTTGGACCACATTGTGTTAAACACTACAACTTAACAAAGTTACAAAGAATATCTAGCAGTTTCTGCCCTCAAGACCCTGCGATATCAAAGTGTGACCGAAAGGTAACCAGGAACTTTCAGAAATGGAACAATCTGCACAGTTGAAAACTGTCAGCTTTCATGTGCTAGACATGCAATTGAATTACCTTCTTGAGTTTGATTTCACTTCCCTGAGACCAAAACAGAGAGAAAAGCCTCATCAACACAATGAAATGGGAAAATAACCCTGAAAATAGTGCTGAGGTAAAAGCCCTTCCACTCCTGCTTATCCTTCCAAATGGCTGGGGGTGAGAAAGAACATGTTGCTAACTGTGTAATGAGGCACAGATTGAAAATTGCTTAAAAGCCTGTGCACAGTGTCAGGGTGGATTTTATCCAGTGGCACTCCGAGAAAATTATTGTAATTTCACTTTAGTTATTACCAACTTGGTCTCCAGGACCTTGGCAAGTGCCATTAGACATCTGCTGTGGGACTATTCTCAGCAAGTAAAGAAGACACCAAGTCCTTAAAAAATATAAATAAGTGGGGAACACACTGGGTTGGTTGGGTTTTTTTTCCTTTCTTTTGTTCCTCACAAAAAACATTCTGGTTTCTTTTTTAAACTTAAATATTATTATTATTGGTGCTGGTTGGCATATGTTATTTGCTGCAATAAGTACTTTCCAGGTGAGTTACATAGCATGTGGTCTACTCATTTTAACACTTATAATAGCTGAACACCTGATTAAGATGAATTTTCCAAACAATTAAAGAAACTTATGCTATAGGTTAATAGAAGTTGAATATTTGACTCCTCATTTTCCACATTTCACAACCCATATTTGCTTTACTTCTGCCATAGTTCTGCAAGGCTACTCTTGTAAAAAGAAGGGGAAATAGGTAGAAAAGGGATTGAATCCAGAAAATAGTGGATGGATTTAAAGAAAAAAAAAAATCTATTCCTGATCTCTTCACCGTACGAACAGAGTGAGAAGCAGGAAAGGCCTTGGTGATGTGCAGACACTGTTCAGCAATAGATAAAATGTGAATGTATTATCAGTATGGCTTTAATAACAAATGTAAAGCACACCTCTGTACCAGCTGCTAGGAAGGGTATCATAAACTCCAGCCCAACCAACCCTCTGCAAACATATTCATAAGGGAGCGCTCAGAGGGTGACATCCTGAGTACCAGGCCTTCTTTCACTGGAGGGCTCTCATATTCTTAGGGGGAATCCCAAAGCTATCCTAGAACGTGGACAGACCCTGGCTAGAGATGCTGCCATCCTACCTGTGGATGAACCTGTGCTACTGCAGTCATATTGATGCCTATGAATGCAAAATATATGGCTGCAGAAGGAAAATGGTATGAGAGAGCACAAGCTCCTAGTGAGAGTAATCAGCTGAGATGGGAGAAGTTTTCACCCCAGCTCTTGGATTATTTCAGTTTATTAGAGAGCCTGGGTAGGGCATAGACACAGTGGAACGGCCCAACAAGCCAAATGCATTTGTCCCCCAGCAGCCTGATTATCTGCTGTAGCTATTCAGGATTGCCAGGAGTCTGTGGAAAACAGAAGTTATTCTGTCCTGAATGGACCCACCTCAGTGGAAGTGGTTCCTACATGGACCCAACTTCAACAGTCCTTAGGCTTCAAATAGTTTATCAAGCCTGTGTTCAGCAGAAGACAAGAAGCCTCTCTTGAAGATTGAGTCTTCACCTTGCAATAATCACACTGCAGACAGTGCAGAGCTGGAATGGCAGGACGACAGGGAGAGATCCATCCTTCAGAAGAGTCTTGTTCCCTCTCCATTTACACTCTCCTTTTTGCCTAGGGAAGACAAAAATGTAGGGCAACAGCAAATAATCACAAAGTGATACTTGCAGGAATCCTTGCTGTAGTGGTTTGGTCTAAAATACTCATTGCTGTTTATCTTCTGTGAGATAAGAATTAGGAGAAACGCAAAGCAGGCACAAAACTTGAAAGAATATAAAGAAGTTTAAAAAGAAGGAAAAAAAAAATCATACCACACCTTCAGAAGTCTTCTCCTCCCCCCACCTTCCTCCCTTCTCCCACTGATGATGTAAAAAGACAACCCTTGAGATGTTCAGTCTGTTTACCACTTCCATAATAACCTTGTTCAGTCCATTTAGGAAGAGGAGCCTCTCTGCTTGCATGTGTGTCCCTTCCCCCCAACTTGCAGTTTTTCCCACAACTGCTTTCAAGGGTCCACTCTTGAATTACTGGGGTACAATTTTAAGGTTGAGCTGTTCAGAAACAAAAGTTCTCTTCACCCATCTCTGGGAGCATTTCATTTCTAAGAACAGAGGCCCTCCTCCTTCCCTGGGAGCAAAGGGTCCTCCTCATCTTCATCTTTAGGACTATCTCTGGG
>NW_008246063.1:4645505-4655770 GCF_000691975.1 Corvus brachyrhynchos
GGCCCGGCCCGGCCTGGCCCAAGCAGGGCCTGGGCTGGGCCTGCCGGCCCCCGCATGGGGCCCGCAGCCACCTGTCCCAGCACTGGAAACGAGACAGAGAGACTTTGCCTTGGCGTTTCCTACTCTTAAGTGTGTATCACAGAGGCGGTCACAACTTTAAGTGGCTTAAAAAATTTTCCTTATTCAAACTGGCCATCTGATAGGTTCTGTCAGGTCACAGAGGAAGCTGTAAGCACCCCTTTGCAAAAACATCACTTCCGAGACTCAGCTTGCTAACCCATGACACTTGATTTGCTCTCCTCTTCTCTACATTGACTCTGTTTTCACATGCTGTAAATTAGGATACTACATGTAAACAAAGAGCTAACTCAAACTCTCTCACAGAAGCAGGCCCTCAGCTTCTTGCTTGTTCCTTGCATTTTTGTTTTCCATAAGGCCTCTCCTTGGAATCAAACACAAAGCTGCTCATCTTCAGCTTTTGAGTCTTGGTAAGACAAAAGGGAGGGCCTTGAAAGTGAAGGTAACTGCAGAAGAGCAGGCATATGTTCACTTCACAGCAACCCTCTTGGGCTGTTCCCTGTGCTTTTTCTTCTCAGTTTCCCCCTGATCAAAGAGCAGGCTCCATTGCCTGCATAATACATGAAGCCACAATAGCTGACAGGATGCTCTGGCTCCGAGAGCTGGGGAGCTTTGGGAAGACTTTGACGTCTGCATGCTCTGAATGGCCCTGATGGAAGCTCTTCCCCTGATTGCCCCACACAACCTTCAAAACCCTGCTCAGGGGAAGAACTGAAGAATTACTGTTTCCTGACTTCTTTCACCAGGTTGGTCCGTTTATATCCCCTGAAAGAAACCACCCCGACTGGCCTATGTGGGGCCTAAGGAAGCAAGCAGAGGACAAGATTGGTATAAATATGGTGAGGGATGAGAGGAGGAGGAAGAAAACTAGTTCAGTGACACTGACAGAGATGGGTAAATACAGGGCAGTACCTCGGAGTGGAGGAAAACCCTTCCCCACCACTGCACGAAGGAAAGGGATTAGCTCCCTTTAGAACTGAAGCCACGCTTTATGCTAGGCTCCTACATGCTTTGAAGCACAAGCCTGAGAAATTGAAAAGGAAACAATCCTTAATCCTGCTTTTTCACGATTTAGTGATAAAGTCAAATCCACTTTGCTGTAAGCAGCTCAGCTGTTTTCTAGAAGCCAGGCTATTTCCTGAGATACAAGACTTTGCTTATATAAAGAGATCAACATTGTTACTGGGGCGAGGGGTGCAGAGGATCAGGCAGAGGTGTGAGGGAGAAGTTTGGATGCCCTTTGTAGAAGGCTGCCTTTTTTGATTTCATTATTGGCATTGTTACACTTTGTTTTTTGTATGATTCTGGGAGTGGTGTGTAAAATAGGAAAAAAGAAATATGAGAAAAGAAAAGTATTTTGTACATTTTCACCAAGACATTAACCTGACATTTCATTTAACTGGTCCATTTTTTTACTTCTCATTACACAGAATTTTTTTCAGAAAAGAAAAACATCTGCTGTTCACATGCTGTCCAATATGAATGATGTAGTCTTAATTACATATGACCCATCCAGCTAAAAAAGACAATCCACTTATTCCCTGAATGGCTGCTGAACACACAGGTTTTAGAAGCAACATGCCAGTGCATTTCAAGGTCTAGCCCAATGAAAAAGGCTAACTGCAAAAGAATAGAAAGCTATAAAACAATTAAAATTCTGCATAAACACCATTAACAATAATGGATCTTTTAAATCAGAAAGCTTTTACTGATTCATTTTGAGACTGGAGGTTTCAACACAAGAAAAAAGAGCTTCCAGCAAATATGAAAGGAAAAGCCACTAGAATTTATACATCCCATGATCATTCCACTCATAATTCTGCAGTTCTATTGATGGCACCAGGCTTATATTAGTCATCCAAGATGACATATGAAAAAAAAAAATCTTTATATTAGTTAAATAACATCACTTTTGTTAGTAATATCTACGCAATTTTTTAAAATATAGACTGGTAAGACAGGAATTAAATACATGGCATTTTACCTGCCTGAGAGCAGTGTGCATTCAGAAATATAACAAAAGATTGAGATATAAACCGTAAATATGGACATGCATTTTCACATTTTATCAAATATTCTTTATTAAAAAACCCTCACAGTTATTGTTTTCATTTTGTAATTTGCAAGGACCTTGGACGAAGATTTCTTTCATACGCAGGAAGCAAAGCATTTTAAATTTTCTGAAGTATTGCGTATTGAATGACCCAATTGAATGTAATACGCAGTTTCTGCAGTCACCAAACTGCACCTGACAAAATGAAACAGCAACTTTTTACACAGCTTCACGTTACTGTTTATTGCTATCAGGAAAATGCAGTCCAGTCTCTTTACAGATACAGATGCTACAAATATTGTATTGGGGGAATGGCTTTAAGCTGAAAGAGTGCAGCTTTAGATTAGAAATTAGGAAAAAATTCTTTACTAAGTCTGGTGAGCCATTGGCACAGATTTCCAGAAAAGATGTGGATTCCCCACCCCTGGGAGTGTTCAAGGCCAGGCTGGATGAGGCTTGGAGCAACCTGGTCTAGTGGAAGGTGTCCCTGGCTGTGGCAGGGGAGTTGGAATGAGATGATCGTTAAAGTCTCTTCCAGACTGAAGCATTCTATGATTCTGTGGAACAGCAATTAATTAGCTTTCTCCAAACCCGCTATCAGTTTCCACCCTTGATGTTACCCTATCAACGCACTCCTCATTTCTCCCTTCCCTCCTACCTCCATGGTACCTCATCTCCAGGTATTTGTGAATCTCAGGGTACCTGAAAGATCAAGTGGAGCACATCATGCTCCAGACATCTATAGCTCAGAGCAAGCCCTTTCACTGCTCTTTGAATCCCTTATGTCCAAGACAATTTTTCTTTGCAAAGTAGAGGCAACACGTCACTTCTTACCTGTGTACCCCATGGCAGGCAGGCAGATGATGCACTTTTCTCTCTTTCATTACTTCCTCAGTACTCTGTGACCTTCTCCCAGTGTTGTTCCAGTCCTCAAATTCTCTCTAAGAAGGTGTCTTGCTTTTCTGTATATTGTTTTAAGTCAATCTGCTTATCTTTTATTGAAGCTGTTCCTTACCCTTTGTAAAGTCACATCTTAAGAGAAGTAATCCATTGTAACTCTGTAAGAAGCATATATGCCATCATAAGTAACTGAAAAATCAGCAGCAGGACTTTTGGAGACAGCATAAACACAGCAATGAAAGATCTTTATTATTTTGCTGAGAATTCCCTCTACAGTGATGGTGAAACCAACAGTGATATAACATCACTAAATTTGATAGGTCATGTGTCAATAAGAGGTACCCTGGACTTCTGTTTTGTCTTAGGATTAAGACTCACCCCTAGAACGACCTTTCATTACTATTTTTATTACTTTGATGGATTTATTAAGTAGCCTACTTTAGGATGAGAGCTTGGTTGTATTGAATGAAGTGTGCAGTCCAAAAGTCTGTCACTGAGGCACATGAGAAATCAGGATGTGAGGTGTGCCTGAAAGCTGAGATACACATACCAGAACATACCTGAAGAACAGTAAAACAACTACAACAAACACCCCAAAAGGAAGCAAACCAAAAAACTGCTAAGTGGTAATTTCTTCCTTTTGACAGAGAAGAGAAGCAAATGAACACAGAACCAAAGGGAGTGAGGGTGAGGATGCTTTATTGAAAACTCAATTTGCTCAATTTTTTAGTGAGTCAGCCAAAGAGCTGAAATGAACTGAAATATGTCAATACAGTAGGTGGGCTGGTGCTGTGGATGTTTCATTTCCTGAGGGACTGGGGGAAATCTATTAAAAAAACAAATAGTTGAAAAAAAGATGTTGACCAGGCTATTCCTTTTTATTTTATTGGTTTTATTTGTTGTGGTGGGTTACAGATTCTCACTAATTAAAATAAATGAGTGAATATTGCAGAGAGAAATTTTCCTAAAGAAGGATTTAAAGGAAGAAGTCTTGGAAATCAGATTTCATATAATCATAGAGTGGTTTGCTTTGGAAAGGCCCTTCACAGATCATTTATGGGCAACCTGTTCCTGTGCCTCGCCACTCTCACTGTAAAAAAAATTCTTCTTTATGATTTAATCTACTCTCCTTCACTTTAAAATAATTCCTCTTGTTTAATCTCTACATGTCCTTGTAAAAAGCACTTCTCCAGCTCTCTTGTAGACACCCTTTACGTACTGGAAGGTGATAGGAGTTTTCCCTGGAATCTCCTTTTCTCCAGGCTGCACAACAACAACTTTCTCAGCCTGTCTTCATAAGAGAGGAGCTTCAGCCCTTTGAGCATCTTTGCGGTCTCCTCTAGACCTGGTCTAACAGATGTTTCTTGTGCAGGGGACCCCAGAGCTGGACACACTACTCCGGGTGGGGTATCACAAGAGTGGAGTAGTAGGGGTGAATCACCTCCCCTGACCTGCTGGACATGCTTCCTTTTCAGCAGCCCAGGAAGCTGTTTTTATCCTTAATATTTACCTCTAAGATCTGTCAAGAGAAATCTTGATAGGGGAAGGAGAAAGACAGAATTAAATAGAAAAGATAAATTAAATTAATTAGGGAAACTCAAGTTGGACCTTAAATATAGGCCAGAACAACCCTGTGGAGTTGTGCATATTCAAAGAAAAGTAGGAGCTCTTTCATTTCACTTCCTTTTTTCCCACTGTCAGTCACTAACTTAAGCTGAAAAACGAGATAAGACTTAACTGCAGATGAGACCACAGTAAATACCACCCCACCCCATCAGCAGCAGTTTGTTTTATGTCTCTACTAGTTTTTATGTTAAGTTATTTGTGTCATTGGTTTTTTACTAGAACTGGTTTTTTTTCTACCCAAATCCTCCCATCTTACCTTGGCCACAGCATAGGACAGAGCTGCACCTCAGTGTATGTTCTGCCTCTCCATATCAACTTGGAGGATGTTCCAGGGCAATACTGATCTCAATTAGAAACCATATCCTACATTAATACAGAGTTAAATGCATATAAAGTTATTCAGTCATTAATAATGTTTCTTCTCATACTCTGATTTAAAAGGACAAACGAAATCTCCTTCAATTTTCTTTGATAACACAGAAGCCAACCAAATCTTGGTGTCAGCTTCAGGATGGTCTGAACTGAAACTGAGGTGGCAGTGGCTGATGGAAGAAAGCAAATACAGATTGATTATTCCGAAACATACTAGAATGAGATAATTGTAATAAGCATGTCTGTAGACATGCTTTATAACTGGAATGTGTTAATTTCTGAGCTAAAGCTAACTTCATGAGTAATTTCTGCCACTGCCTATAGGAAAAACATGGAATCAAAGAATCATAGAGTAAGTCAAGTTGAAAGGGACCTTTAAGGGTCATCAAGTCCAACTCCCTGCTCCTTTCAGGCCTGCCTATCACTAAACCATTTAACCAAGAATATCATCCAGATGATGCTTGAACCCTGGTAGGTTTGGTGCCATGACCACTCCCCTGGGGAGCCTCTTCCAGTGACCAAGCACCCTTTGAGTGAAGAACCTTTTCCTATAGTCCAATCTGAACTTCACCTGACACAATGTCACCCCATTCCTTCAAGTCCTATTGCTGGTTACCAGAGAGAGGAGATCAGCTCCTCCTCCTCCACTATTCCTCTGGAGGAAGGTGCAGACTGCAATAAGGGCACCCTCAGCCTTCTCTTCTCAGGCTGAACAAAGTAAGTGACCTTGGCTGCTCCTCCTGTCTTGCCCTGGAGGCCTTTCACTGTCTTGGTCACCCTCCTCTGGACACACTCCAAGAGCTTTTTATTCTTCTTACATTGATGCACACAAAACTGCCCCAGGACTCGAGATGAGGTCACCCCAGCCCAGAGCAGAGTGGGACAACCCCCTCCCTTTCCTGACTGGTGATGCTGTGCCTGATGCCCCCAGGACAGAGTTGGCCCTTCTGGCTGCCAGGGCACTGCTGACTCATATCCAACTTGCCATTGACCAGGATCCCCAGATCTCTTTCTACAGAGCATCTTTCCAGCCTCTCCTCCAAAAATTATGTCTTTTGTCATATGTATCATTAGACTACATCATTATGTCAATGTCTTCGCCATTTTATACATGAAAATTATATAGCAAAATTTAATAAAGAAGTTTTCTCATAACTATGCAAAAAAATAAAACCATGCATTTTACAAACAGCATGGACCAAGCTTGTGACCTAATCCCTGGTCTATTCAATTAGGTCTTAGAATCTTCTTTTTAAAAGATAAAAAATCTGCAATTCAACTGAGAGCTGTATAGAGCATAAAAATGCATTTTCATGGCACATTTCATTAAGATATAATATACTATATTTTCAGGCAGGTGTCAGTGCTGTGAAATGTCAAATACTTTTTTTTTTTTTCTTTTAGAGGGCTTTTAAATATTATCACAGAAAAAATTCTGTTTAATTGAAATTCCCTTTGCTGTCACTCAGACAAACAGAAGGATTAAAACATCAATTAAATGGTGATTATGGCACTGTGCTACTTTGCAGAATCTGAAATTAAATGTTTAATAATAAACTTTTGTTGAAGAAGCTGTTGAGGAACTATTTGAGGCAGCAATCCCAAGCTTAATATCTGAAAAAACTTATTTCTGAAATATCATTTTATAGATATTTTATGAAGAAAATGAATGCTTTTTCTTCAATTTTTAGAGTACCCGTGTACCAATAAAATATCATTAATTAAATGAAACAAGGAATAAAACTGGTGAACAAAGTTTTCCCCTAAAGAATCTATGAAAATTCAGGCTCTGACCTCCAAACCAGAACTGAAAATAGATGCTCATCTTTGCAGGTCAGGCCATTCACTGGGAGTGCAGTATAGCTACTGGGGACAGAGAAGATGATGAATGTCCAGTACAGTTTAAAGCACAATTCTTCTGCTCAGTACACATAAATGTATGCTTTCATGTTCCATCTTGATGTAAAATAGACGTGGTCACTGCAGCACTGGGATGCAGAAGTCGCAGCTGATGTAGAAGGGAAATTAGTCCCTTCCCAAGTCATGTGTGGGTACATCTGTGATGATTTAGGCACAGCTCCAGAACAGAAGATTTTCCAAGAGGTGGCTAACTCAGCGCTTGAAATGTAGCTTTTCTGTTTGCCAGGCTGAGGGAAGGCAGGCTTTCCGGAAATCCAGGAAGCTCAGAACCATCAGCAATTTCCAATGTTTGCCATGAATGGTCTTAAAAGCTAAAAGTAGGGAAGGCTGGGGGAGGGTTTTATATTTGAGTGAGCTCCAAGACATGTAGAAAAAAATTTCAGTATTGACTGCCAGCCATGAAGAATGATCAAGTCATTGATTAAAATTTTGTCATTGAAGTCACATGATACAATAACAGGTTTTCAACACTTTTATCACAAAATCTTGGATAAAGCAGAATTTCCCCAAGTTGTTAACTGCTCTAAGCAATAACTCCTTTAGTCTGCACAGCTTTCTGTAACTTCATGGTGGGTTCCTGACAAGGACAAAGGTCTAGTCCTTCTCTGATGGGCTGGTTCAGTGCTCTGGCTTTCCCTGATAAAGTAACCAGTGTTCCTTCACCTCTCATTGTTCCTCAGTATATTAATTTACATTTTATTTCCTTAGCCTTTGGTCAGATAACATATCAGTGCAAACTCCGAAGAAAGAACTTCTTGGGTATTGGTAGCATAATGTTGTTACCAAACTGCACTCCTGGCTAATGCCGCTGGCTTGCTGCCTATTCTTATCAACTTCTTAAACAAGTTATTTCAGTGTCTGCTCTCAGCTGATAAAATGTGATGAATACAAATGCATGTAGTTTTCATAATGAAGTAGTTCAGTTTCTAATCCATCGCTAATGTGCAAACATAATTACTAAGGTAAGTTTCTAATGTTTTGAAGACTGAAGGCACCATTTTTTTATTGCTGTTGCCTCTATATGAATATCTCAGGCTTGCATTGTGCTGCCTGTACTATTTCTGTGCCACGCTAAAATAAGTCAGTTTTCTCTAGAATTTTGCATCAACTTCTGTTCAGATTTGATAACCACTCTCTCATAATGCAAATGCTGTGTACTGCATGGGTGAGTGGAGGTATGTCAATTTTCTTCTTGCTGGAACAAAACAGGGGTGTATTTCTGATATGGATATGATAATAGAGGGGTGGTGCCTGCAAGTTCTTCTGTGTTTTCAGTCCATCCACACTGTGTCTGATAACTGTGAGAGAACAAATAATTTGGAATCTTCTACTTCAATTTTCTTTGAAAAGAAATGCTGTCATGGATGTCTTAAGCTTAAAAAAAGAAATATGCCGTAGGGTAGAGTGGCTGTAGTCAAAGACTTTAATGACCTAAACATCTAGCAAGAGGGTTCATTTCTCAGAACCAGCTGTGAGTCTAAAACAGGGGAAGGATAAACAGTCGGTGGGGGAGAAGATAGGCTCGGGAGGAGAGCATCTAGTCCTATGATTCCTGTAGGGATTTCAATGACATAAATAAACGAGTCACAGACGTAGCTGCAGCAGATCCTCCCTAAGGGAATGGTCAACCCTGAGGAACTTTAAAGGAATGCATGTTGGTTTTTTTTCCTTGCCAACACAATTCATGTGGCAGGTATTTTGTTTCTATAGCAACACATATTTACTTCAAGAGACAGTTTGCACAAAAGGAGGCCAAAGGCTCCAACTCTCTGAGTACATTGATTTGCGTGGGCCATCCAGCATCTACTGCTGTGGTGGGTTGACCACCAGGTGCCCACCAAAGCTGTTCTGTCAGATGGACAGGGGAGAGAAAACATAATGAAAGGCTTGTGGGATGAGATAAGGACAGGGAATGATCACTCATCAGTAGCCATCACAGGGAAACAGACTTGACTAGGGGAAATTAATTTAATTTATTACCAATCTAATCAGAAATAAAACCAAATCTTAAAACATTTGCTATCCAACCCTCCCTCCCCAGGTTCAATTTCACTTTCAAATTCTCTACCTCCTCCTCTGCAGTGATGCAGGGGGACAGCGAATGGGGGCTGCAGTCAGTTAATCACATTTCTGCTGCTCCTTCCTCTTCAGGGGGAGAATCCTCACAGTTTCCCTCTGCTATAGAGCAAGGTCCCTCCCACAGGAGACAGTCACCCATGAACTTCTCCAGTGTAAGCCCTTCCCACGTGCTGCAGTTCTTGATGAACTGCTGCAGTGGGGTCCCTCCCACGGGGTCAGTCCTTCAGGAACAGGCTGCTCCAGTGTGTGTTCCCCTCGGGGTCACAAGTCCTGCCAACAAACCTGCTCCAGGCCTCCCATGGGGTACAGCCTCCTTCAGGCATCCACCTGCTCCACCATGGGGTCCTGCAGAGGCTGGAGGAGGATCTCTACAGGGTTGTTTCTCTCACATATTGTCCCTCCTTTCTCTGCCTGCAATTGCCATTGTGCAGTAACTTTACCCCTTTTTAAATACATGATTCCAGAGGTGGTGTCACTGTGACTGAAGGGTGCAGCCTTGGCCAGTGCTGAGTCCATCGTGGAGCTGTGGCATTGGCTCTGGTGGACATGGGAGAAGCTTCTGGCAGCTTCTCACAGAAGTGAGCCCTTAGTGCTGAAACCTGCATGGAGCCTTCAGTCACTTTCAGAAAGGGCCATGGCCATAGTAACAGACATCCAGGCTCCCACATGGTTTGGGTTCATTCTCTTTTTCTGGAACATTTTCAGCTATTTTTCAAATGACAGCAGTTGCTCTCAAGCAGAACAGGATCCCACAGCACGCCAAAGTCTGAAGTTAAACAAATACATCGTTTGCTATCTGAAAATACACAGGCTGCAGAATTTAAGGAAAATAATTTACTAACCTAAATTAGCAGTTACCTGTGAAAAGAGAAATAATTACCATGCTCAGCTGAGCATAGATGATTGAAGTATGTTAAATTCTGATATTTTTTGATGATTCTTTCAAAAATAATGTCCCATGGAGCCATAGAAAAAAATTGATGTCAACAAGAGTTCTGCCTGCCTTCTGCTCTCGGAAATCAAGCCTTTGGATCAATGCAGAACAAGGCATCCATTTCTGAGGTCATCCTGAAATCCATCTACATGGGTTCGCTATTTCTTTGCCTTTTCTTTTTTTCTTTTTTATTTTAATATGGTTTTCATTTTCATGACTTATTTGCCAGTATTTACACCAAGAACAGGCCAAAAAAGCTAGTAAGAAACTATTATTCCATACACTAAGCGGCACATGACCGAT
>NW_008246063.1:4656347-4718961 GCF_000691975.1 Corvus brachyrhynchos
TGACCACCAGGTGCCCACCAAAGCTGTTCTGTCAGATGGACAGGGGAGAGAAAACATAATGAAAGGCTTGTGGGATGAGATAAGGACAGGGAATGATCACTCATCAGTAGCCATCACAGGGAAACAGACTTGACTAGGGGAAATTAATTTAATTTATTACCAATCTAATCAGAAATAAAACCAAATCTTAAAACATTTGCTATCCAACCCTCCCTCCCCAGGTTCAATTTCACTTTCAAATTCTCTACCTCCTCCTCTGCAGTGATGCAGGGGGACAGCGAATGGGGGCTGCAGTCAGTTAATCACATTTCTGCTGCTCCTTCCTCTTCAGGGGGAGAATCCTCACAGTTTCCCTCTGCTATAGAGCAAGGTCCCTCCCACAGGAGACAGTCACCCATGAACTTCTCCAGTGTAAGCCCTTCCCACGTGCTGCAGTTCTTGATGAACTGCTGCAGTGGGGTCCCTCCCACGGGGTCAGTCCTTCAGGAACAGGCTGCTCCAGTGTGTGTTCCCCTCGGGGTCACAAGTCCTGCCAACAAACCTGCTCCAGGCCTCCCATGGGGTACAGCCTCCTTCAGGCATCCACCTGCTCCACCATGGGGTCCTGCAGAGGCTGGAGGAGGATCTCTACAGGGTTGTTTCTCTCACATATTGTCCCTCCTTTCTCTGCCTGCAATTGCCATTGTGCAGTAACTTTACCCCTTTTTAAATACATGATTCCAGAGGTGGTGTCACTGTGACTGAAGGGTGCAGCCTTGGCCAGTGCTGAGTCCATCGTGGAGCTGTGGCATTGGCTCTGGTGGACATGGGAGAAGCTTCTGGCAGCTTCTCACAGAAGTGAGCCCTTAGTGCTGAAACCTGCATGGAGCCTTCAGTCACTTTCAGAAAGGGCCATGGCCATAGTAACAGACATCCAGGCTCCCACATGGTTTGGGTTCATTCTCTTTTTCTGGAACATTTTCAGCTATTTTTCAAATGACAGCAGTTGCTCTCAAGCAGAACAGGATCCCACAGCACGCCAAAGTCTGAAGTTAAACAAATACATCGTTTGCTATCTGAAAATACACAGGCTGCAGAATTTAAGGAAAATAATTTACTAACCTAAATTAGCAGTTACCTGTGAAAAGAGAAATAATTACCATGCTCAGCTGAGCATAGATGATTGAAGTATGTTAAATTCTGATATTTTTTGATGATTCTTTCAAAAATAATGTCCCATGGAGCCATAGAAAAAAATTGATGTCAACAAGAGTTCTGCCTGCCTTCTGCTCTCGGAAATCAAGCCTTTGGATCAATGCAGAACAAGGCATCCATTTCTGAGGTCATCCTGAAATCCATCTACATGGGTTCGCTATTTCTTTGCCTTTTCTTTTTTTCTTTTTTATTTTAATATGGTTTTCATTTTCATGACTTATTTGCCAGTATTTACACCAAGAACAGGCCAAAAAAGCTAGTAAGAAACTATTATTCCATACACTAAGCGGCACATGACCGATTTTACCCCATTCCTACTGAAACAATGCTCTTGACTTGGCAACCCGTTTTTTACCTTAGGGTATCTTCCAGGGTACAAGAGGGAATAGAAGCACTGATCAGAGAAGGTGTCTCCTCCTGGGGATCTGGGTGTGAAGATGAGGAGAGAAAGAAGAAAGATACAAAGCCCTGGCTGGGTCTTTTATTATCCTTCCTTTCCTATTTTTCATGGGGTCCTAATTCCCTTCCACTGGCTTGCTATTTTTTCAACAGCTTGATTTTCCTTTCTAAGTGAGTTATAATGAATGCTGGGTCTTCTGGTAACAACTGGCCCAATTCTGTCTACAACATGAGTCTAAATCTGTAATTGCATTAATGGTGTCCTTTTCTTTGTTCACAATATGCTCTTTCCTTAGTTTTAAATAAAAAAATGCTCTTTGGAATTGCCTTCTTTTTAAACTTTATGCATTCTTTACTCTCTTTCTCTCTCTTTTTCACATTCAGTTAAATAATTAGAATGCCTCCCTTCTCTGTCATTGGCTTGCTAATTCTGAGAATCTCCCAGTGCTTTTACAGAATTTTAGCTCAGCAATGGATGTGTTGAAGGGCATTACCATCGCCGCAGTACTGCTCACACCTTTTGTAGATGCAGGTCTCTACCCTTGTTATCTCTGTTTTAAATGTCCATCATGGTCAACTTACCACTTCTTTGCTCTAAAATGAGCTTGGAAGTCCATCCTTGTAGAGTCCTCAAGTATGGTCCCGGTTAACCCACGCTGCCCTATCTTGTTTAACAATATTCTCATTTGTTATGAAATTTCTTGGTGATTTCAGTGGCATCAGACTATGCTCTGAAACTCCAATTCCACTCAAATAAATGGAAAATAAACTCTGTCCAGGACTAAATACAGGAAGAATGTTATGCTTGGGATTTTTTATTTTTTTTTTCCACTTACCTGTTCTTTTGTTTCAATTTCCCTGTATCAACAGCTTTCTGTGGTGGAATCATTTGAACTTGGTGATCTCCTTTTTTTCTCATTGTTATTCTCTTCCTTCCTCTCTGGCTTTTATTTTATACCGTGTGAGGACCCAAGGAATAGAGTGTCCTTTACCATTCCAGCACGAGGTTCTAGGAGAGATGTGTAGGTTTGAATCACGTGGTGTCACTGTAATTGCATGTGTGTTTGTGCACACTGTACCGTGCATATCACACTGTTCTTGAAGGAAGGATGGGAAAATGAAAAACCTAAATGGCTCATTTTGGTTTACATGGATGGTTTAAAGATATTTTGTGCTAAAAGCATCATTTGTCTGTAACAGATTAAAAAACCCAACCAGACTGGGCACAGGCACAGGTTTCCCAGAGAACTTGTGGATATTCCGTTCCTGGAAGTGCTCAGAGCCAGGTTGGATGGGGCTTGGAGCAACCTGGTCTAGTGGAAAGTGTCCCTGCCTATAGCAGGGGTGCTGGAATGAGATAATATTTGAAGTCTCTTCCAACACAAACCATTCCATGATTCTAATAGTAAATATTAAGTTCTTTTTCTGCATTTGTGATCCATATCAGTTCCCGCCACTGCCCTCCATTAAGTTCTGTACACCTCCTTCCAAGCTGCTGGGACAGAGTTTGAATCAGGACAGCTATAACCCTACTCAGCTGTGATTCAGTCTGGCATCATAGCTGAAAATGAGGGTAAGAGTCTTATAAAAAGCAAGACTTATGTTTGTAAATGCTCTCTTTCATGAGCTATCAAAGGGTAAAGAAATTGTGATGCTTGTAGTATTTTTTTAGTTCTGGGCTGAAGGTTTTTTCCTACAAATATAGGCAGGAGTAGAGACAAGCAGATAAGGTATTGATGGTGTGAATATATAAAAATGTGAATGTGCCAGATATTCCAAGTAGATATCTTTCTTTTTTTTCCCCAAAGAATAAGCAAAAGTGTAAGTTTTGTAATTGTAATGGCACATACAACCTTAATGAACTCAAACAAAGGTTGTAACCTTTCAGAATGTATTCTCCTCTGAATAAGAGGGGAATATGATAAACCCACTACTAATTAGACTAACCATATTCATCTGAAATGGCTCCAAAGAGGGTTTATTTTCAAAAACTGGATTTGATAATCCAAAGATACTGCATTATTGAAAGGATCATTATACTTCCACTCATAAAAACACATTCTGTGTTTACTCAGGTTTTTACTTATTTACAATTCCACTTTTTTTTTTTTTTTTTTTTTTTTGTGACATTTATTTTTTTTTTGGTGACATTCTTGTTCCCTCTGAAGTCAATGGGAAAAGATGCAAGTCTCAGCATTGTGATACATTTGTACCTATGTAATATACACCTCAATCTCTCCATAAGGCATAGGAGGCCGTTGCACAGACTAAAAATGAGAACTAAAGACCATTGTCCTGCCTAGAGCCTTCTAATTTAAATATTTGGACCCTTAGATATGGTTTCTGGATGACTGTGAAAATTGTGTGGTATTCTTCTCACCTAACACAGAATCACCGAATGATGTGTGTTGGAAGGATCCCTAAAACCACCTGCTTCCAATCCTCTACCCTCAGAGAGACCTGCAGGTTGGAAGGAACCCTAAAACCACCTGGTTCCAACCCTCTACCCTCAGGGAGACCTGCAGGGCATGGAGCACTGGTGGCAACCCCAGGCTAAGACAGGGGTGGGAATGTGTGGGTTTGAGTTTTGGCCTTTGAGACGCTTCATCGCTTTATTCTCCCCTCACCTCGAGCCAAGCAGGGCAGTTATATGTCCAGGAGTGTGCAGAGAGATCATATTCAGTCTCTTATCTTTTGATTGATACAGAAGGCAAGAGGCCAAAGCACAGGCATAGAGGAATCAAGTGCTCTGTGCTTTAGAGGAGTGACTTCATCTCTGTAGACATGTTTCACACCCACTTCTCCAAACAAGAGTGTCATCATGACAGCACATCCCTCTTTTGAAACCTGACACAAGTACTTTGAGACAGGCAGGGAACAACAGTTCCTTAGCACACATGTACACTGAGGGATGAGAACAATGCATGTCACAGAGTTGATGTGATACAGGCTTTTCCTACCAACCTATTAGTCTGATGTTCTTTTTGAAGAGCACACAGAAGGTGAAAACACGTCAAAGAACCCTGGATAACTCCAAATCTCCTGACATAATGGATTTGCCAAAGATCTCAAGAAAAAATAGATGGAAACTGGGGAATGAAGCTTTTTTGGGGGGCAGGGGATAGAGCCTGGTTCTCAATTTAGACTTCAGATAAAAAAATCAACTACAAAAATCTGCAGGAAATACAGGCAGATGTTTATATTTTTATT
Organism: Corvus brachyrhynchos; assembly: GCF_000691975.1. Classification (NCBI taxonomy): domain Eukaryota; kingdom Metazoa; phylum Chordata; class Aves; order Passeriformes; family Corvidae; genus Corvus; species Corvus brachyrhynchos. The sequence continues at coordinate 4,661,151 of NW_008246063.1, forward strand.
TAAGTGTTCAAGGCCAGATTGGCTGGGGTTTTGAGAAAACTGGTCTAGTGGGGGGATTGGAACTAAAATACCCTAAGGTCGCCTCCAACCCAAACATTCTGTGGTTCTCTGTGGCCTGTTCACTGGGGACAGAGGCAATGCTGATCCATACCAGGAAGGGAAAGGGAAGGCAATTGGTGCATGTGTCACTGCACAGCCTTTGCCATGACCCACAGCACTACAGTACCTCGTGCAGATGTGATCCCAAACACATCCCCTCAAAGGAAAAAGTCAGGAAACCTACATCCAAAGGCTGCAGAAAAGCCAGATATGAAAATCCCAGATACTAGTGTGGGATCTACCTTCTCTGTTCTGCAAAGGCAAACTAAATTCTGCCTGACATCTCCATGTCGTGGCAGGTCACCCCATTCATAATTTGCTCTAATTGGCACAGTAATGCACTTCACCTGCAGGCAAATGGCAATTCAGAATGGTGTGAAATCTTCTGTCTCTTCTGACAAAACATCAGAGCTTTCAAACTGATCTCTGCAACCAAAAGACCCACTGATCAGGATAATTGAGAGGCATTTCTTTTGGGTACACATAACTGTTAAAACCCAAGCCCCCTGTGGAAAAAATTACATGCATCAGGGTGTGTGAAGTTTCTTCTGCAGGATCCTTAGAGGCTGCAGGACTCTGCTCAGTCACTGTGTGCCACATATATACATAATTTCCCTGCCTGAATCATGCAAAGAACACTTTGATCCTGCAGCTCCTCACTAGAGCCATGTGCTGTTCCTCAGACGAGCCTTTCAGACAGAGTCTTCCAGGAGTACATCTACTTTCTGCAATTTGGGGCAACAAATGGTGAGGGGAGAGAGAGAAATCGAGTCCCTGGATATATATCTCCAAGCTTTCTTTGATCGTATGCTAGTTTTGCAACTTGATTTTAAGCTAGATGCTGCAGCTATTTTAAGATTTAAAGAAAACTATGCCTCAAAAAAATAATAGGAAGGAAAACAATTTTAGAAGTAAAAGATGACTTGTGGGGTCATAAGTCCACTCCTCAAACTCACAGGAAACAATGAAATTAATGCTTGGTCAGCCAAACATACTTCAAATCCTGAGGCAAAAAACACTTTCAAAGAGTCTATGTGAAACTTAAATTTTACAGTGTGAGACCAAAATCTCCAAATATGAAGTGTCAAAGAAAAAGGCTGAGAGAGATGTTGGGTATTGCAAGTGTACTCACCTCCTGCAAAATCAGCAATGATTTAGGAAAAAAATTAAATAAGCAAACCGTACTTTACAGGTCTTCAGAACTTTGTCCTACAAATTGCCTTCTGCCTTCAGCCTCAGAAACATTTCAACCCTGAGTGCATGTTGAAGAATTGCCATCCAGATTCTGGAGGAAATTCTGTTTCACTCCCGTCACCAACACATCCCACCCTGCACCCCTGGGTAAACTATCATGTCAGAATAAAACAAGGAAACAAACAGACAAATACCACCAGTAACTAAAAACAGAAATAAATAATGAGCAAGGAAAGGAAAATAATCAGATTTTTTTTTACCCCAACTACTGGAAGTCACTAAGGGAAACTGCAAAGCATGAAGTACAGAATAAACACAAGGCAAGAAAAGAGCAACCAGGTCTCCTTTTAGACCTTTGACACAAGCATGTTTGTTCAAGCCCCTGGAAACCTTCTTTTAAGACTCACTTTTCCTGTCTTTCATTCAGGAAACTGAGAACAACTTTTATTTCTTTCATTCCCTCAGCTGTAAGAAGGCACAGAAATGTATCATCCAGCATCCTCCTGTAGCAGCTGGAATGAAGGATTTGCTTGGAATCTGGCTGCATAATGGTGCTTTGCCTTCTCATTAAAATAAATCACACAAAGTGTTATCATTGCATACTCTGGGCTTAAGCAGAACTGCTCAGGTCCTTCATATATTAAGGGACAGGCATGAAGGCAAACTCTGAAAGGCACATGGAGACAGCACAGAGAAAAAGGTTCACAAAGCGAGTGAGAATAAACTTTCATTGTATCTACTTTTGAAAATTCAGCCTCTGGGGTCTATCAAAGAGTCCCTGAGATTTTACATGCAGTTGATTAATTTTCCATAGTGAAAAACTTCAAATGATCATGTATTTGGGATTGGCTACTCTGTGTATGTGTCCACCTGTCTTTTTCCCCTATTTGGGATAGAATAATGAAATACAGCCTCTGGTAACGGGGCTGCTAAATTTTGAGGATTCAAAAGATATTTATATATGCCACAGGGGAGAGACAGATGCTTCTATTTACAGATAGATGCATCTATTAATATTTTGTATATCTATATATTTATACATCTATCTATATCTATATATGTGTTGAATATATATATTTGTGGACTATAGGTGCATATACATGCCAGAAATATTCAAGAGCACCACAGTACCTTATTTCTTACCTCTTCCCCTTCTTGTATTTGCTAAGGAAAGTATCCTAAAACCTCACATACAGATCTCAGTGGGTTTTCTTTTTTTCCCAAGCTCTGGGTACTGACTCCTAACCTTTGCTCCCACTTCCAGGGAAGCTGTTAGCAGGGTGTGGGACTCTGCCTGCTTCTGGCACAGGTCGCCCTGACATATTATTAAATATTACACGAGATGTTTTATTCCTGGGGAAGCCCTGGAGCCCTGAAGCTCTGCCTGGTGGCTCTGACACACATTGTCTCCTACATCACTAGATGGCACTATTAACTTAAAATCATGGCACACTTTACAGGGAACCTATCCCCAAGACTCAGACATAGAAAAGAAATAGCAAAGGATCTCTCTGCAGGAGGAAAGGGAGGCAGAGTGGAGGCCGTTGACAAAATGTCTACGTTTTTAATTTTTCCAGGTTCTAAAACAGTTGCACTTCTGAAAAAGGTCTAGAGCACTAAAAACCACGTGAGAAAAAGCCCCAGGCTATTTTGGCTAACTTGGATCTGCTCACAGAAAGGTCTAAGTTGTATCCTGAATCCTGGGTGGGCTGGCTCCTTTCTCAGCTCCTGCCCAGGAGCCCGTGGAGTGTTTGCACCTTCGGAGGGAGGATAAACACGATGTAAGTTGCCTCATTAAGTTGTTACTGTCCTTAAAGCCTTGAAGCCTATGGAATCAGCCCTAGTTATTACTTTATAGTAATTAAAAAAAAAAAGAAAAGGTGCTTGTTGGGAAAATCACAGTTAATTAAATTATGATCTGAAAGCGGCAGCAGTTTTCTGTCTTTTAGTGAGCTGATATTATTTGTCTCTTATGATTGGTTGGTGGGAGAAATTACATGCTGTTTGTTGCAGGATCCTTTCCAGTTTGGGTCAAAAAGCAAGGGGATGCACCAATTTGTTTATGTAATTACACTGTCGTCTGCTGCTCTCCCTCTGTCTGTGGCACATTCAGTCTCTCCTGCCCACTCTGTAGTGTTGGGCTGGTGCTGCGGTCAGTGGAGCTGTGAAATGGGTTTGAGAGTCCCCTTGCAGCCCCTGGGCTGGAAGTTTCTCAGCACTGAGCACAGGGCCAGTACAAGATGCTCCAGGCACACACAAAGTCAGCAGCAGAATTCATTGCTTACCTCTGGGAGCCCAGAAAAGGCAGGCTGATGCTGGTACCTCCTTATAATGGTGCTGGTGGTGTTAGCATGGGTTTGACCTACATTTCTGAGAAGTTTTGAGTTGAGTCCCATGCTCAATGCCTTTTTCTAGGCAGATGCTGATGCCTGAGATGGCCACCTAAAAACAGAGACCAGACACGAATAAGGGAATAAAGGCAGCTATTTATTTGAAGGGCCTTCAAAGGCACACCCTGAGCAGGCCAAAAGGCTACACCTAGGATGGACCCTGGGTCATGGGTTCTTCTGTAAGTTTGGTTCATTTGCATATCAGGGTTAATTGTCCAATTATAACTTCAGTTAATGACATAACTACCCCAAGTTTGCCCCCCTCTCAGAGGCTTTAATTTACACATTTTGGGGCTTGGTGTCCTTGAGGTAGAAACCTAGAGAGGGTTTGTTATGTCTAACCAGCATGAGAGAACAGTAGCTAAGAGGCCACAAGAAACTTCAGTTACACACTAGGCAGTACAGGATTTGAAAAATATAAAAATTAGAACCTAAGGCATCACACCAGTATCAGACAGCTTCTCTTTTCCTGGTACTGCCAAAAAGCAGTAAAACTCTGTCAGAAATTATGGATGAGCTAATATATTGTACTGCAATAAATACTTCTGGTACCCGCTGAAGTCTTAGCAATGATTAAATTGGTGTGTATTCCTGGCAAGGGCAGAGCAAAGGTGAAATCACTCCTCCAGGATTCTGCACAAGGAAATGAACACTGGAAACCTAAGAGATCCAGGTTCCCCAGCTCCTAAATTAATTCATTACCCTGAAGGAGATGCTTGGATTCCCTGCAAAGTGAAGATGAAGAGTTAGGAACATAGTAATGGGACATGCAAAAGACATTATCTTGAACGGAGTGTAGTAAAAGCCAAGTGCTGAGAAAGGGGCTGAAAATACAGTTCCCTCAAAGATTTTGGAGTTTATGTCTGGGCTCCCCTGAGACTTCAATTTCTTCTCAGGGTTCACTTCTTTTGGCAATTCAGTGTTCCGAATCCTCCAACATACTGCAAGGAATGCTCATTTCCATGTCTAGCAGATAGAGACACCAGGAATTCCAGGAATTCTGCTATGCCTTCTCATGGAGAGAGAGAGAGAGAGAGACCTTTACAATAGTGTTAAGACTCACCTTGTGAAAGAGGGAATGCAAATTCAATTACTATGTAAATATTTTAATATAAAATACAAGAAATGAAACAACTGAGTTGCCCATGTCCTGCTCCCTTCTCCCCCTCCCTTTCCTTCAGGATACTTCATTCCCTGATGATTAAGGCTTAATCTTAGGAAATTAAAGATGGGATATTGAAATACATTTAGTCCTTCTCCATCCAAACTATGATAATGTCTGAGTGAAGAACACTGTGTGACAGTGAATTCCTTATTGGGGGGATATGAAAGGTATTATATGAAGGGCTTTATTTGCTTTTTTGTTGCTAGTTTTTATTTTCTCAAAGAAAGCTCTTTGATTCTGAGATGCTGGACGTTTTGTGCTATTTCTGTTGAAAGCTGCAGACCACAACCAGAGCAAACTGTGAAGAAATGAGTGTATGAGGAAATGAATAATCAAAAACCAAAAGGATTTAATAAAATGGAAAAATATTGACATGGTAAAGCCAGCAACTCAATAAAGAATGAACAATGCATGATTGATGATGCATGCTGTGTTGGTAAGCACTAATTCTGACATCTCACTGTGAGGGAAAAACACTTTTCTTACAAGATACCCGGTGTGTGAGAAGGAGTAAGTTTTCAAAAGTCATGCTTAAAAAAAGCTTTAAGCAGAAGAAAGCGTCTTTTTATTTCCTTTCCATCCCTTGTACACACATGCACACACATACACAAAGCTGTGGTGAAAACAAGAACTATGTTATCCTCCTGTTTCTAATTCCTTTATAGATTTCCCCCACTTCTTTCTCTGCTGTTAGTGCAGCCAAAGCCTTCTGACACTTTTGTATTGCTGTTACACCTGCCAGGAGAGGGGAGAAAAGAACAAATCCTGCCTTTCCCTTCCACAGATCTCATGTCAGTTTTTGCTTTAGGAGAGCACAGCTGCTGCTTGTATGGTAGGACAAATCAGCCTGTTTTTACCTTCCTCCTTGAGGAGAAGCCACCCTGATCAGAGCAGTGATGTCTGCTTTCAAGACTAGGTTGACTTTTGGGTATGTTTTTCTTCGAAGTGGGTTAGGGGTGGTAATTTTACAGAGGAAGAAGCCACTGCAGAAGATGAAATGCATTAATGCCCTGGATCTGTCGTCAGCCCAAAACATTTTATGGAACTTTGTTTTACCAAAGGAGAGTAAGTTACATTTCCCTTTTGTGTTTGATTGAAGACTGGTCTAATGAAGCAGATGCACCTATGATTAGGCCAGTTAATTTTCTCACAGTCCTCACAGAAAGTTTTTGAGAGGAAAAAAAAGAAAAAGAGCAAAAAAACCAAAGAGACTAAAAAAGCCCCAGCTGCATGTCCGGATTCATATCCAAGTCCTGCATCATTTAGCAGAACATTTTTTAGGGATCTCTGTTAGGGGTTGTTTGTAACTACTTTGACCCATGTATCACTAAAAATACAATAACTACGTGGCAGTTTCTTTCTACTGATTTCAGCTGAGAGCTTACAACAGGATTTGCAGGTAGAATAGACAGTGCAGCTCGTACATGTATACCTGGGAGGGAGAGAGTGAAGGGAGGGATGGAGGGAGGCAAGTGGGGAAGAGAAACAAAAAAAGAAAGACTGATTTATTTAGTAGAGTATAATTTTCTGTACACTCAATACAAGAGTAGAGACTTGTTTCTGAGAAATGATGAATCAAGTCAGATCTGGTGCTTGTGCAAGGGTGACAGCCTGGCTTTCCTCAGGCAGGAGAACAAAAATGGAAAGCAGCCGTGCGACAGCTGCTAATCCTCCTCTGCAAGACATCCAGCTGATATGATGACAGGGCTGGCACAGATCCCGTGGAAAGGAGAAGGGAATAGCCCTAGGGAAAGTGTGCCCAGAGGATACAATGCAGCAAAGCAGAGGTTTCTCACCATGCTTTAGGTAACCTTTTATTTCCACCCACAATACTAAAATTCACTGGAGCAATAAGTAAGAGTTTCATGTACTCTGATTTTTATGTTAAAGGAAGGCATCAAAGCTACCTTTTCAGAGTCAGTAAGCTTAATGTTCTAGGAGTGACGCTCACTGAGCCATGGAAATGTTTAACTTTTATGTTCCTTGCCATGTAGGGGAAGGCATGAACTAGGCATTGGAGGCCTAAAATTGGTCTACAGTGGGGAAAGAACTAAGTCAGTTAATAGGAAATAGTGATGAGAACACGCAGGAAAGCCATCTTTCCTGTATATAAGGTATCTTTGACTTAAAATTTACTAGAAATTCCTTGTGGGGGGATCTGGATGGGGATGCCTGGTTAATTAATCTTAATTCCAGAGCTGGGAACAGCCCAGGGATGCTCAGCTCCGCCAAGGTGGTAACAGTTCTGGAACAAGTGAGACAAACCATGGCCAAGCACAAAGTGGTTGGGATGGGACCAATCTTGAGCTGTGGCCTGGACTTTGACTCCAGGTGGACATCTGGTATCTGGTATCTAACACTCCTTTGGAGCAGGTGTATGAGAGGGATAATGTCAAGTCTCCTGCGAATGTTATGGCTCTTTTTTAGACCAGCCTAACAGTGCAAAGCGCTGGTGTCTAAAGTTTAAGTCACAGACACATAAAAATCTAGCACCATGAGGAACCACCACTCCCACATTTTCTCAAAGGGAACCAAGGCACAGACTGACTTCAGACCAGGTTTTGGAAACCTAGCTAAACTCTGCTCGGCATGAAGGAGAGATGACCCAAATCCAAGGTAACCTACCTTTAAACATATATATAATATTAGCTTATGTTATTGTTGACTAAAAGGAAAAGACGGCCCAACATTGTGCTCCCATTCCAGTGGAACTTTTGACAAGGTAAATTAGAGCCCACTTCCATGGCATGGTGTTAAAAGGATGAGGAAGGGGAAAAGGAAAGAATGGGAAGAGAGGAGAAAAGGGAAATTAAGCCACATTGCAAAGTGGTTTTACCTTCAGAAGAGGCAACATTTAGAATTACCTTGAAAAACTTTGCATTATATCAGACGGGTTTTGTTCTGTTGACTGGGGGTATTTAAGAACAAAAACAACTGAAGAGATTTCAAGTTTTTCAGAAGAATTTTAAAAGCTTTTCCATAGTAGAAGCTTGATTTTATCTGCACTGGGTTTTTGGTGTTTGTTAAGGGAAGCCCTGTATTTGTGTGCAGTGACAGATGCTGCTACACCATTATACAAAAACATGAATTCCTTTTAACACCTGTTAGCTGTGTCAGGGTGCTCTGCCATGCAGGTATGAATAGAAAAGTGGTGATCCAGCAAAACACACGTTCCTCTCATGTTACAAAAAGCTCCCCCACCCCACCAGAAGTGCTAATGGAAGGAACTACATTTGTTATGGCCACATGGGAAATCCTTTTAACCAGGCATCAGTTTATATAAAATCCTGAAATACGCTATTGTTTACACAAAACAGATTTGTTGGGTAAATTGCTACTTGTGAGTTGTTTTTATCTTTTTTCTCCAGCAAACCCCATCTGATACTATTTAAATCACTAAAACATCACTTCAGTATCAATTTCCCTTGTGAAGGAAGCTGGATCTGGGAGAAAGACTCAGAACTGTAGCATGAATATCACATCATCCTCTCCAAGGGGTGTCAGTATAATTTCCTGCCTTGAAATCAAGGAAATAAAGTTATATTGATTACAGCAAATGACAGTAAGTTGTCTGGAAACAGTAAAACAAAAGCAAAACAGATAAAACCAAGCATGGTACTACATAAATGATCACCTCCTCTATTACTCTGGTATGCCACTCTACTCTCAAATTGGGGGCCAGCAATGTCATAGGATATGATGGCCCCTTCTCTTTAGGAACAAGCACTAGGACAAGAGAAAATGGCCTCAGGGTAAGCCAAGGGAGGTTTAGAGTGGATATTAGGAAACATTTCTTTAGTGAAAGAGTTGTCAAGTGTTGGAACAGGCTGCCAGTGCTCAATAACCTGGTGGTATTTCAAAGGTGTGTAGATGTGGCACTTGGGGACATGGTTTAGTGATGAACTCTGGTCGTGCGGGGTTAATGGTTGAACTTTGTGATCCTTTCCACCCTAAATGATTCTGAGATTCTATGAGTGACTGATCACAGTGTCTCATTTCAAGACTTCTATAGCCAGTGTCCAGTGTCTTCTGTTCTTGCTGCAGACTTTGGGACTGTGCAGGGGGGAGATTTTTCAGAAGCATCATCAGAAATCCTCTGAAGGGAATCAGTTTATAATACTGCAACCATCTGTCCTGTGGAGGGCTGCATCCCACAGGCAAACATAATGTCAAAGTGTAACCTCCCTAAATTATAATACACTTTGATTTAACTGAGACAACCATCTGGTTTTAAATTAGAAAAGAGGAATACAACCTAATTTTCTCTAAATCTTAACTTATTTGGGGAAGAAACAAGTGATCTTATAAAGAGCTGTTAAATGAAACCAGAATGAGAGATGGTTTGGTGCTAATGCAAAGACTTAACAGCTGATTGTTTTCATTTTAGAGGTAAGAAGAGCTAAATGAGCCAGTACAAAATATAGTTTTCCAGAAGCCTGAACAAGACCAAACTGATCTGTGCCCTCATTCACTTTGTCAGAAAAGTGGTGCTTTTCTACATATTCAGGAGATGGCTCATTTTCTCCAAAGGAAGATCTTATCTGCCTGTGGAACATCATAGCATCCTCAGATCTCATTTTTCTGCTCTGGTGTTTTGCCTCAAGCCAAACGCAGATGTGAATTTAATTTGGATTGTGCAATTACATGTTATGCACACTACCGTTTTTTGTTGTTTTCTGCAGCTACACTACCATATCTGAAGTATCATAATATCACTAACTTTTAAAAATGTCTTATGAAGTAAATTTGTTTTCATCTCATGGTTGCAGGGATGCAATTGTAGCAAATTGCTGGCATAGTGGGTTTGGTGGGTGTGATGGGAAGGATCGTGCTTTCAGTGGAACGGCTCAAGATGGCAGAAGTCAATCCACATTTTCAGGTCTGCATCTCAGATGACACCAACAGAGAATAAAATACTCAATGTTTCATTTTGATGATGACAGGTTTTTACCACACAAACAGACGGCTGCAAACAAAAAAGCCTTGTGGAGCCACAACATTTAAATGTATGAATCTCCACTGAGAAAAATATTTTAATATCTGCATAGCCCCTTGTAGGGATGTTCACAAAATGGCATTATTGAGACAATTACCTGATTGGTAATGAGTGTTTAAAAGCCATCAACACTCCTTCTCCACTGCTTCCACTTATATCTACCCTTGGCGTTCCAGCTAAAAGAGACTTGTCATCCATGACTAAAACATGCAGACAAAAAACCTCTTCTGAAAACAGGTATCTGTGTTTCCCCTTCAAGAAGTCTTCCAAGGTCATGTTGCAAACCCAGGTAAGAGAAGGATGGACTTCAGCAGACGCAGAAGATTTTAGCTCTCATTTTTTCTCAGACTCCTCATCTTTCTAATGCAACTGAGCTTGTTGAGCAATATGTCTGGTCCAGGTAGTTCAGCTCACAAGATGCAGATTGAGACTGTTTGGGATAACAGAGGGCATGAAGATGGGTGATGCCAGCCAGAGGAATGGAAGCTGGGAGACTCAGCAGGAGCAGGAATTGCTGATCTTTTGGATAAGAACTGGTGATGGACAGACATAGAGAGGGGACAGAAGCTGAAGACTCAGGAGGAAGAGTGAGACTTGTGCTGGGAGACTGCGAGGGTATAAAAACCCAAGGTTTCTTTGTTGGGGACCCTCCTTGGAGGCACCCAGCCTGAACTGTTTCTGTGTAATTGCACCACGATTAAATGGTTTTCTGGAATGAGACATCTGAGACTAATATGGGAAAGCTGGCATTGAACTGGTAAGGTAGTGTGAGGGCAATTCGTAGGGAGTCAAGCAGGGATCTGTGGGCTCACTAGAGCTGCCCATGTGCATGGGCTTTGGTCCAAACAGTTAAAGTCTCTCGCATTGGGAGTGGGACTGCCAGAGAGTCTTGTGAATGGGCAGGCTGGGAAGTTTCCTTGACAACATCAATGCCATATGATAAAGACAACTTCTGATTGTTTTTCCTTGGTTTTAGTTTGTTTGCTTTATTTTTGAAGCAACCTGGACTTGAAAGCAAACCTTTAAATGAACCTGACCCAGCTGTTTATTCCCCATTTTCCAAAGTAATTTTCATTTGTATTACCCACCCCAACAACAAAAATTGTCCAAAATGCAGCAATCCTGAGCTGTCCAGGCTGTTGTCAGAGAAATAACAGAGGTAAATTAGTTTTATTTGTATTTTAGATTCCCTTGAAAAAAAATCCCAGACTATAGGAAAGAGACTTTGAACATCCTAGACCACTGAGATCTAATGCTCTTGTTTGTTTTCTCTCTTAATTTCTAAAATTAGCACTAAGAGGCAATAAAATAATACACCCATTAGATGGCACTGTTAGTTTCCACTTTTCCTTCCATCACACCTGATGAGTTTTCAGAGAGAACTGGGTCAAAAAAAAAAAAAAAAAAAAAGAGAGAGAGGAGAGCTAATCTGAAACAGATTTGGGCTGTGTGCAAGTCCTTTGGAGTCAGGGACAAACAGACTAGTCTGCACAGAGCCGATTTGCACAGATGCTTTGGGTTCCCCTGGCTGGAGCTGGGACCACTCCACACATCTAATAATAACCCCCTGTGATTGTCATTCCTGTCTGGGAGCTGTTTAGCTGGACAAACACGTAATTTCAATGGCAATTTCCACACTCCTGGATGTATAGACATCTGGCATTTCCCAGATACAGACTGTACTATACAGCCAGCTCTTAGCTGGACTCAGTGGGATTATTGCTGCATTTTTCTATCACTTCCCTCTATGTGTGGCTGCCTTATATGAAAGGACAGCTGTTATAGAGTGTGCTTAAGAAGATATGAGCAATTTCCTGCTCTGCCCCTGACCCCCCTTACATCCCCCCCCATATCCCCAGACAAATAAACAATAGAAATCCAGTGTCAATGCCTCTTTTTTCCACAGGAAATTTTGCCAAATACTGCCAATACATAGCTTCGTGAAGGAAAATTGGTGGGTTAGAACAAACCTCCAAAATACACAAAAGCAGATTGAACAGGGATATTTTTGGCAGCTGTGTGGAGGTAGAGTGGGCTCCGTGACAGCTGATTTTAAAAGCACTAGAGTTAAGCACAAACAACAAAATTATCAGAAATAGATGGCCATCAGTTCTCAACTTTTCTCACAGAGGAAGAGAAATTCCTTTTCCTTACACTTTGAAACATTTTTCCTTTCCCTTTTTTTTCTTTCCTTTTCCTTTAACTATATTCACCAGGAAAAAAAAAAAAAAAAAAAAAGGAAAATGAAGGAACATAATGTTCTAATAATGCTGCTTTGCCATCCAAAATTAAACAAACAACTCCAGTAGTTTTGGAGTTGCAGAGTTAATGTGACACTGTTGGGGCTGCCTGAGACAGCACAGCATCCAGCCGCAGACATCCCTGGTGTCAGCTGCAGCCTGCAGGGAAAGCTGGCTCCTTCGCCCTGCTTTCCCAAACAAAGATGATGTAAAAGCATCGATGGAGGCAAAGGACGAGACAGGGGTCTTTGCATAGATTCCAGCTGATTTATTGCAGGTGGAGAGTCCAGGGACAAAGACCAGGGATAATGAAGAAAACAGTATTTTATACCGGGGTGGAACAAAGGGAAACAACCAATGATGATGGACTGAGGAGGAGGAGACAACAGAGGAATATCCAATAGGGATAACTTAAGGGAGGGAATTAGATGAGTAGACCAATGGGGCGTCAAAGAATGGAGAACTTTCCAGGACTAATACATAAGCAACTAGGGGAAATACATAAGCATGAATTTATACATAAAACTGGGTGGAGAACTCCTAAACCAATAAATTTAAAACATGTAAACTAAGAACTGCTAGGAACATGAGAACTTGCCATAACCACGGGGTGGGGATTAGACCTTGGTGTTCTGGAGGCCTGTCCACCAGTTCTCTGAATGTTCTGCTGCTGTGCCACTGCTGCATGTACCACAACATTCTTGAAGCTGTGTTCGGACTTGTTTCTCAGCTGACCCACCATTTAACAATAAACAGTTTTTTCTCATGTGTGTCAGACCCTTAATGTAGAGTTTGATTGTAAACTCAGGTTGCTGTGTTTGATTACAGAAATTTGCACATGAGAGGTTTTAGAAACAAAGTTATGAACATTTGAACTGCCTTCTTTGCTCAGATTGTTGGTTTTGTGTAACTTGTAGGAAAGTAAATATCTTTGTGATCTGTGTTTCTCAAGAGGGTTGTCAAGCACTGGAACAGGCTGCCCAGGAAAGGGGTGGAGTCACCATTCCTGGAACTATTAAAAAGCCTTGTAGATAAGGCCCTTGGGGACATGGTTTAGTGGTGGATTTGGCAGTGCTGGGTTAATAGTTGGACTCAATGACCTTAGAGATCTTTTCCAACCTAAATGATTCTATGATTCTTTTGAGGAGAAAAAAAGCCTGAAGAAGAGAAAAGGGACATGGTCTACTCAAGTGACTGAGCCCTGGGGAAGTTTCCTAATTTAAGCAAATACTTATTGGTATTATTCCAGCTGTAACATTGCTTTTTCACATTTCTAGATCTGTTACAGGGCTTAGAAAATCCCTTTCTAGTATGTTCTGTAAATGTTGATGAGGTGAGTTATAGGAAAGGTCATGTCTTTCCCTTTTTTTTTTCTTCAGCCTTTCCACTCAACAACCTTGCTCATGCAAAAGCAATGCTGACTCATTCAATATAATCTAAAATATTGGTCTTTCTACACTCTTGAATTTCTTTTGTCCAGGAGGTATGAACTCTGACCAAACCTTTTCTTTCCATATGGGCATTGAGAAATCTTTATGTTTTATCCACAGCTCCCTGTAATACTTGTAGGACTACAGACGTTTATGAGTCCTGTACCCTTTCAGTAAAGTTAGATGCCTTCAGCCATTACTCTTTATGTTATTGCTGAGATGAGACTGAAGGCACACATACCCTTTACATCAGGGCCATATAAGCAGCTAAAACCTTCAATTTAAACCACACACAAGTTTGAAGTGAAATGTTAGAATGAAGCTGAGGAAATTTTCACTACCTTTGTGCTCATTTGTCACTCATAAGTGAAGTTTTTATTTTCTTGATACCACATTTAACTCCATGGTCCTCCTGATGAGAGTCAGAATTTAGACATTTAGGCATAATTCTCCCTCCGTGCAGTTTCAATCAAGCTCTTTTTGGTAAATCTTTAGAGGGTTCTTAAATTTAACTCTGTCTGCATCCACTGTGTAATATCTCTTCTTGCAGCAGCTGCTGCAGTAATGGACCCTCTTCAGGGACATCTTGAGACAACAGCATCCTCAGAACTGCGAGGTTGGTTTAAATGATATGTTTTGATTTCCTGAGCAGCTCTGTGATGTTCAGGATGGAAATTTCAGTCTAATTTTACAGAGAGCAGTCATTGCAGCCCTAGAGATGGGACTAGATGTCTTTACAACTGCTTTCCCAGTTGCTGTCAGTGGTAATCATCCTGGTGGTCAAATCTGGCCCTGTCTGGGGAATTTTCAAGCACAAACACACAGAGTCACCGGCGCACAAATGTATACATAAGAAAATACATGAGAAAACACAATATATTACTATGATAACTCCAGGAAATTATATGTACATTTAGGGGCACTGGGAATATGGAAATATTCACTGTAATTGCTTTTCACTTCAAATTCATTTCAGGAAGATGAGAAGTTTGAAATGAACTGCTCTTGTAAAGAGCCTATTCACTGGGAGTAAAAAAGCTAATTTTGTAGTAGCGTATCATCACTACACTTTCTGTCTTTAATATATTTATTTATTTTGTGGTTAAGGACAATACAGTGAAAATTCCCAGAACAATCCCATTATTCCTTTTTCGATTTCTGTAGAATAAGCATGGAGGATCTATGTATAATGCATATGTGACACTGCTCCAGAAGAAACTAATATCTCTACTGGCTTTTAAAACAAAACAAGTAGCCATCATTTTGGAAACAGCAAGAAACAAGATGCTTCAATGTTCTTTACTCTGGTGATGAAAAAGCAGGTTTAAAGTAAGTGGTGGGGCTGCTGATTCAAACTTTTATTTCGTGTAGGCAGATGTGTATATGGCATGGAAAGACAGACACACCAAACCTGTGCCCACCTCAGAAATTCCCACACTTCAATTACAGTAAGTAATTGAAATGGATCTGGTGGTAAAGCTTTCAAACACCTGTGGCCACTTTTAATGTCATCTTGGTCAGACAGAGAGAACCTTAATTCAGGAAACTGCATGTTTACAGCTAAACATTTGCTGTTATCCTTAATATGATGGACTTAAACCCAACAAACTCATTATCTCCTTTCATGGAATAATTCACAGGGACTAAATTCCTTTCATAAACTTTTCAATTTTGTGCAGATTTAATTATTTATGGCTATTCCTGAAGTATATACATTCATGGAACAGTGAAGATATTTGGGAGGAACACAGGAAAATAAACTCAAGGTATAAAGTTGTACAAAGGAAATGGGCAGCATTAGGATCAAGGTGTTGTTACTGTGTGGAGCCATTGTATGCAACATGTGCACATTCTCCCGGGGAAGATCACACAGTTGTAGTTCAAGGACTGGGGAGCTTCCCTCTTAGATTTATACCTTTTCCTGATCCTGGTGGGAATAAACAATGGCCAGCATAATTCTCCTAAATCTTTTGAATCATGGCATGGACACCCCCAGCCTGGGTGGACAACTCAGACATATGTATGATCTTTAGGTGCTCTTCACCTACATCCATGAAGAGTGAGCTGTCATGTCTTAGAAGGTGTCAAAAGCCAACAAAGACCCCCAAAGTGCCCCCAGACTCATTTCTGAGGCTTTCCACCAGAGGATTGAAAGCTCCCCCTCCTCAGGGGAGGTACCTGGGCATTCACACTGAGCCTGAGCATTATTTTAACCCATCAGACTTCATGTTTCTTCCACTTGTCCCAATGGATCAACACCATCAGACCAACAGACAACTAAATTACAGCAATCAAGACTCATATTGAGATCCGCAGGTGATGATATGTTTTTATTCTTCAGGCATTTGATCAGTTGTCTTAGCCTCGGGAGCCCTAGATGTATGTGTGGATTTTCCTAAATTGTGTCCTTCAAGTCATGCAGTGGAGGTGTCCAAATCTCTTTCCATCAATTATACACGGAGTCAAAGCCCTAGCATTTCTAAGGCATTGAGTTAGTCTAAAACAGTCTGAACTTGTATTTATGCATTCTTTTGAAATTCTGCATTTCCTTGAAAAGTTAAGCAGCCACCTCAGACAACAGCCTTGTCCCTTCAAATTACTAACAGTATACACTCCTTTTCAGAGAGCAGAGTACAGCTCCAACTTCATTTTTCCTCTCTGAACATGAAGAACAGATACCTTATTATTATCCACTGAGGAGGAATGGAGACCTGAAACATCTAGAGACAGAATATGACAGTAGATGACTGGGGACAGCTTGGTACAAATGTTCACTCACTGACGAACTGATAAAATTACAGAAAATTGTGTGCTCAGTTTTCACAGTGAGACTACAGTTTACTGATACTTCTGGAGAGAGTTCTTACTGCTTGGAGATATTTAAACAACTACTTGGTGTGAGGCACAGCACAGCTTTGTTCCCATGCTGTGTCAGTAATTATTCTGATTGTTCTTGAGTGGAGATGAAGGGATTGACACACTAGGACACAATAGGTAATATTTATTCCTGTATTTGTGCTGAAAATTTTCATTAAAGGAACATGAAAAAGCAAATTACCACCTCTTGTGCTTGCCATTTGAGGATGTGGGTACAGCAAGAGATGGAACAGCAGATCAATTCCTTCAAGAAAAACCCTTTTTTTGATTTTGTTGTGAAACATGATTTCGTTTTGATTTCATGTTTGGACAAATTTAAAAAAAACCCCACAGCAAACAAAACTCAATGAAAACCAGTCAGTGTTGCTTCTTATTGTTTTTTAATTGTATCCCTTGACAACTTTACTAGAAATAACTTGTAACTGGAGTGAGTTCCTGCAGGGTATAAGCTTTAACATGGAAGTGGTGCATGTTCTGAGATTTTTGCTCAAATCTGCATCCTCTTGGGTTGCATGATGGTATGTCAGGAGATTAAGAAGGTTATCCTGATCAAGAAATCAGTAGATCTTTGGACTTTTATGTTCAGACATCCTGTATGCTGAAATTTTGTACTACCTAGAGAATCCAACAGAAGCATATGTGTGTGAGGTCATAAAACCATAGAACAATTAAGGTTGGAAAAGACCTTTAAGATCACGAAGTCCAACCATCAACCCAGGCCCCGGACCATGTTCACCATTAAACCATGTCCTCAAGTGCCACATCTACTCACTGTTTGAACATTTCCAGGGATGATGATTCCACCATTTCCCTGGCCTGCACCAATGATTTACAGCCCTTTCCATGAAAAAAAATTTCCTAATATCTTTTCTAGATGTCCTGTGGTGAGATATTTACGAAGCGACAGGGACATTGCAAAAACGAGTGAGACCAAGGACATGACCCACTCCTTACTGATAGCCCTGGGATCACCAAATAGAGGAACAGAGTTATGGTCACAAAGGCCAAGTGCTGATGTCCCTACAATTTCATACATAGCCCATTCCTTTGCTTAAGGCTGATGCAAAATGTGAAGGTTGTTTTGTAAAAGGTCCTTTTTTACCCAACTTGAGGTACACAGGAGTTATTTCTGGGGAGCATTTGGATCCTTCCAAATACAGGTTTGTATTCTCATTTTTCATCATCTGCTCACATTTAGACTTTTTTTCCTGTTTATAAAACATTTGCCATGCAGGTATAACAAAATCAATTTGTAGCCTGCATTTTATGTTAGGATAAATATATCCATAGGAATTACTGAAAAAGCCAGGAGCTTGGCATATTCCTAAACTCCTAGGCCCAAGAGCAGAATTCTGCTCATAGTTACTCCACCACCATGCTGAGTAACCAAATCAGGATTCAGTATGCTGTCATCTAAACCCTACCAACGAGACAGTGCAATCATGGGTTACTATTATGTGCTCAGTTAGAGTGATTATGTGTGGGACTGAGTCCAGCTGAACAGCCAAGGCCAGATTTTGTTTATTTGCTTGTAAAGCTTCTAGCACATTTCAGTCATGATATAAAGAAGAACCATTGCCATTCCATTAAAGAAGTCTGACAGTAAAAAACCCTTTGCAAATTGAAAGTGATATGATTGCTACAGCATTAGATTGTTACAAAGTCCACAAATACATCTACAAAAAAAAAAAAAAGAGAAAAAAGAGAAAGTCAATAGTGAAATGAACTTCAAACCCTCAAAGTACTTGTT
Organism: Corvus brachyrhynchos; assembly: GCF_000691975.1. Taxonomy (NCBI): domain Eukaryota; kingdom Metazoa; phylum Chordata; class Aves; order Passeriformes; family Corvidae; genus Corvus; species Corvus brachyrhynchos. The sequence continues at coordinate 4,679,292 of NW_008246063.1, forward strand.
TATAAATCCATGACATCCTTACTTATTAAAACAAAAGAGGATGCTAAAAGTACAAAATTATGATGTTGTTTCAGTTCATCTGGCAAACATCTGCATACTCTTTTCAAATTCCTCGCTACACATGGATTTCTGTGACTGAATCAAGAGCAAAGAAAAACCATCAGGAACACAAGCATATGAATCTATTAACAAATGAAGGATGTGTCTGGAGCAATAAACAAGTGAACATATGTGTATTCAAACTGGTGAGCACAAGTTCCTGGGAAAAAAAAAGTGGAAGAAAAGCAAGTCAGCAAGTGATCTAAAGTGCTGGGAGATATATAGATTAAAGGAAAGAAGTATGCAAGCAATCTCATATTAATTTTAGCAGATTCAGTTTGAAGTATATTTCTAGCCTCTCAGGAGAATGGCTGGAATTTCAAAGGTGCTTCAGTGATAGTTCTGGCTGAGCCACAGTTTGGAATATTAAGATGTGGGGTTATTATTTGCACAATTATATGTATTCAAAATGGTCCTCAAACTGAGCCCCCCAAAAACAAAAGCCCAATGACTATCAACAAAATCCAACCCCCAAAACTGATTATTGCACTGCAGCACTTATTATCAACCCATGACTCCACCTCCGAATCCTTTCTCAGACCTGCTCTGCATTTTCATTTGACTCTGCTTCTTGAGTCCACCTATGTCTTTACCTATATTGGAAATTTCTTTAAGTGAAGGCTCTTTCTTCATAGTTGCTTTCTCTATTGAAGAAAACTCTTTATTTCTGTAATGCTGTGCTTCCTGTCTCTCTTTCCTGAGCAGTTGTTGTACTTGGATTAACTTTGATTTTGAGTGGGAAGTTTCTAGCACTTGGTATGCTCTTGTGAACCACAGTTCATCCATTCTTCCATTTTATTTAAATCCAGCTGGGAAAAAGTTTATTATATTACTTAAAATGGCACGTATTGCTTCCATTAGTGAATATGCAGGTAACATTGGAAAATAAGTACTACACTCTCCCCGTGCTCTTTCACACAAAGAAAAATACATTGAGACAGAATTCGCGTGTGATATCTGTGTAAATTTTAGTATAAGGTGTTAGTAAAGCCTGTTCATTTTATCTGTGTAAATTTTAGTATAAGGTGTTAGTAAAGCCTGTTCATTTTTGAGGACAGAGTTTCCTAATTTTATGAACAGTGGTACTCAGAAAACTCTGTCAGAGATGATGGGATATGACTTCTCTACAAAGGTAAGTAACACATGCCTGAAAGCAGCGAGATTTTTCAGTAAAATTGAGAAGTCTTTGGGGCATCTGCTGATGGATGCCTGAACACTGTTCTGCTGTAAGTACAGATGGCAATCTATCTAATTCACAGTGCAGAGAGAAAGTAATCAGCTAAAACAGATGAAATTTCTTTAAAAGCTTTCTGTTTTTGCCCTAGAGACAAATTTTCTTAGCATATCCTTACAAATCACCTATCATTCTGAATATACCAATTCAACATTTAAATACCTTTTCATGTCATCCTTGCTTTAATTCTGCTGTACTTTCAGATGGAGTGTCTGAGCTCAGAGTTACACAGTGCTACTTGAGGCAAACAGGTAAGAAAAAGTTACCCAGAGAAGCTGTGGATGCCCTGTCCCTGGAAGTGTTCAAGGCCAGGCTAGATGGGGCTCTGAGCAACCTGCTCTAGTGGAAGGTGTCCCTGTCCATGTCAGGGGGCTGGAACTAGGTGATCTTGAAGGTCCCTTCCAATCCCAACCTTTCTGTGTTTTTATGGAACATGAAGCCTGTTGCAGTCCTATGGAAGTGGAAGGTGTTTGCTAAGCACAAACAGGTCCTTCCTAACGTTTCTTGGACAGCAAATCCCTGAAGACAAAATGTATAGATTATGGTGATGGAATTTACTCTGAAATTCAAACAATTTAGGTGCCTGGAAAGATTTGTGAACAATTCTGTTAGTGACTGAGGATACAAATCCTGTAGATGCTATGAGTGTTGCCACCATGGTAATGAGAATGAAGTTGTGGCATTATGAAGCACCTGAGTGCCTGGCAAGGGGCATTTCTTTAAACAATATATTTTTTAATACACCAGACTGAAAGGTCAGTGTTGAGGGGCAAGAAGTTTGGGCAATTCTTACTGCACAAGTAAGTACAAGGAAAATTTCAACACAGCAATTCTTCATTTTGAGACTAAATTAAAGAACATTAAAATTATCTTTTGTCATGAAACATACCCACCAGGTGTTTTTCTCCTTCTTTCTTCTTCCCAACAAGTGATACACAAGATCAGAACTGCTGACAAGGGATTCTTCCTCCTCAAACCCCTTGCTGTGGAGGCTTTTCCTACCACAGTCCTTCACTTTCTGTGTTTGTGTTGCAGACCTCTTGAAGGTCTCTTTCATTCCTTCTCTGCTCAGCAATTCTCCTAATGTTCCAAAGGAAAATCTTCTCCCTCCTTCCAGCAGTTGCTGCAGCAGGCAGAATAGAGACCCCAGCAGTATTGTCTTCTCCTTCCAGGCACTACCTTTTAATAGACTATGTGTAGTATTCACTCTACCAAATCACTTGATAACAAATTAAATAGACAACTCACAACCACTGTCTAGAAAGTCACTTGTTTTTATGGAATCTTCTAATACCTACATATTATTGAACTGAAAATGCTTTGGAAGGTGAAATTGCTTGTCTATAGATACAGGGTCCCTTCTGGTCTTGAGAGCACTTACACAAGATATCTCAGTGAGCACTTCTTCAAGATATCTTGCCTACATGGATATAAAGTCAATCAAATCAAGATAGGGACAAATATTTTGCAGTGTGAGTTTGCAGTTATAGCATTTTCTTTTTAAGTGTCTCTTAAATTCTCTACACTTCACTCCTCGCTGCTTACTGAAATATGAATATTAATACTTTTGTTCATGTTTACCTGGCACACGTACTGCAAAAATCAATGTTCTACTTACAGCAATTATTCAGCAGGTATTAATGCTTCTTCATACAGTTCATATCCATTTTCTGTTGGATTTTTTTCATTTACAAATTGAAAATCAGTAGGAAAGTGTTTCAACTTCAATCACAGTTAACTACGAAGTTCAAAAAAGGAGAGAAAAAAAGAATTGAATTGCAATAATAGAAATCTGAATGCATGATGTGCTGAATGCAAAATTGGGGAGGGTGTCATATGTCTGTGTGGGGAAATCAAACTGGTGTTGTTGTAAGGCACTTTGCCTCTGTCACTTAAATGGGACAAGGTGAAAGAAAGAGAAAAGTATAAGCTGTAGTTCTTCCAAGCAAAATAAAGACCCTTCAGAGCTCAGTGAAGCCACAGTGAGTCTTTGAAATTCTTACATGAGATTCATTTTCGTCAAGCACAACATGCTTCCATTTCAGCATAACATGAGCAGTAAACAGTACATGTGGCTTAAAACAAAGAACACTCCTAGAGCAGGGATCCAGTATGATTCCTGTGAGAGTAGACAATACCACCTACCAGGAGAAGAAGTCTTTCTCTGCTCTCAAGATGCTAAATTTGAATGCCAACACTTGAGCTTCATTGTTTAAAATTTTCTCTCAGCAGAAAAGTACAGACTGCTGCTCCTTTTTAAGAATTGTACAGTAGAAATACTGTACAATTTTTGTCCTCTGACATTATTTTTTAGGCCAAAAAAAAAAATTCTGGAGTGCCTTCTTAGAAAACAGAGGGGGTGTCAAATTACTCAGACCTGAAGATGATGTCCTAAATCTCTAAATCTAGGATTTCCTGAACTGGAAAGCACTATGCTTTATAATCATCTTTTCAGGGAGACAAGACACTTGTCATGGAAGAGAGTAAAAGTCTGAGGTAAGTTCTTTCTGCAAACTTCAAGCAGCTACACTCTAGCTAGCACAAGAAGTAAGCAAAGCCATGCAAAACAAGAGTTATGCATATGAGATTTTTGTCAGCATTTGAACTGATACTTGGATAGAGGGAAGTCCAAGATAATTCTTTTCTCCCTGTTTTCACTCCAAAATTCCTTTATAGTTCTTGTCTCTGAAATGGCCAGAATCATTCTTTTCATAGGTGTCTAGTACATAATATACAGCTTTCCTACCCATTCTCAATTCATGTCCTACTAGTCATTTATATAATCCAGACTAAAACTACCTTGCCTAGGTCAATAGCACTTAATTCAGGATGTTCTTGCATTTGAAAGATGCATCTCAATGTCTAACACAACACCTATTACTTTCAGATCTTCTGTTAGGTATGATAAAGTCTCTGACTGCTATAGGAAGTGGGGATTAGGCTCAACATTGAGGTTGCAAAACAAAAAGAAAAGGACATAAATCTATTTTAAAAACCCATAATTTCTTCTCCTCCTAAAATTTCCCATTAGGAATGAAAACACAGCTTCCAGCTACTCATTAACCTGTATAATTTCCTAAGTGGAAATCAGAGTGGGGAAAAAAAAAAGAACTTTAGTCAGAGAGAAAATTCCTGGTCATTCATCTAAATGCTTCTAATTTTAAAGCCTAGCTTGACCATTTAAATACAGACAAGCTAGAGTAAATTTTTTTGTATAGAAGGCATTTTAGGCTTTCGTGACCAAAAATAAATGATGAAACATTTTATCTCCTAGACTAAAAACCACTTATTTATTAGCTAATCCCAAAGTATAGTACATTAGTACTAATGACTATGTAATTAATTGGTACCAACACAAATTGTTAGGAGAGGTCTACACTGAGATGTTATTATAAAATATTTTGGCTTTTTTTCCCTAATCTTAGAGTTATTGTATGACCTATCTTCTGTATTTTACATGTTGAAATAACTTAATATAGCTACAGATTAGTTGGCATTGGTGATGGAGGACTCATTACAACAGTGTCCCATAGGCCTCTGATATGTACATCTAGTGGAAGGGCAATTATATAGCAAGTTTGAGAGAAAAATCCCTTATCACACATGACTGTGTGACAAGTTTCTCCACTCATGGCTTCCTCTCCCTGCCTTCCTTCTCCTTGGTTTCCCTTGGGTCAAAAGCCTCAGGAACATTTAGCTGTTAATAAGATTTTGGAATTGCAGCCTGCTCTAACTTAGGTGGATTTGGTGGTTACTACCCTCTTCAGGTACCTCATCTACTACCTACAACCTTCTTAAACAGGCAAACAAAATAATCCTCCTTAATTACTGAATCATAGAATCATAGAATTATTTCGGTTGGAAAGGATCTTAAAGATTAACTAGTTCCAACCCCCATGCCATGGGCAGGGACAGCAGCCCACACTGGTGCACATGATGGTACAGGCTACTGACAGGAGGCAGACTTTGCTGACCAAACAAGTCTTCAGTGCAGAGAAATGGAATACAAAATATTTCTAATAGTGATGTCTGAGATGGCCACTTAAAAACAGAGACTAGAAAAGAATAAGGGAATAAAGGTAGGTATTTATTTGAAAGGCCTTCAAGGTACACCCTGGGCAGTCAAAAGGCTACACCCAAGATGGACCCCAGGTCCTGAGTTCTTCACACTTTTGTAAGTTTGGTCCATTTGCATGTCAGGATCAATTCTCCAATTACAACCCTAGTTAATGATGTAACAACCCCAAGTTTGCCCTCCACTTCAGAGGCCTTAGTTTACATATTTTGGGGCCTGGGACAATCTAGGTGTCCTTGGAGAGCAAACCTAGAGTGGCTTGTTATGTCTAACAAGCATGAGAGAACAGTAGCTAACAGGCTACAAGAAACTTTGGAGTTACACATTAGGCAGTACAGGATTTGAAAAATATAAAAGTTAAAACCTAAGGCATCAATAGTTGTATTCCTTTGAATGTTAACAACCGCATTGTCAGTAGTGTGTTTCAAAAGAGAGCAAAACCCCAATCTGGAGATGCCCAGGTGCTAAAATATATGTAATCTCAGGGATGTAGATAAATGTAGATAATTATGTGGGGAGCAGGACATTGGTATGTGAAGCTGGGAACTGATGGAGAAATTTGAATAAGTACTGTGGTAAAAGGGAAATCTTTGAAGACTACTAAAATTTGGTTAATCAGACTAAATTGAGAGAAGAGGAGGAAGATCAGAGCAACAGCTTTGTTGGCACATCCATACACAGGATAAACTTCTGGAACCAGATGTCTTGTTTCACAAGAGATTTGTTTGCAGTTTATTCATTATGCCATAGAAAAGCTAATTCTGGGATATGCTGAGAAAAGCAGATTAAATCCTCATTGACACTGTCTGCCTGTCTCAAGAAACAATTGCCTTGACCAATATCACATTTTGGGAACAGCAGAGGAACATCCGGCACTGTCCTTAATGAAATCTTGGTTTTCTTTACGAATAAAAGCAAGAAGTGACTTTGCTGAACTCTGTTCTGCTTTTTATTAATTACTATTATTTACTGCTTGGAACAATACATAATAGGAAGAAAAGGATTTTCTTTGCTTAAATGAGTTCAGAATTGTATTATCTTGTGTGGTAAGAAAGAAAGCAGCACATTGAAAGTGTGTAATTAACTTGTACCATGAATGATGTGGTGGAAAACAAAGGCCAGTGTACAGCTAATGTGGTGGATGCAAAATAATGTGTTCTCCTGCACAGCATTCCAGAGGTGTACATTATTCCCACCAGTCATTGTTTCCTGAGTCATGGTGTTATTTGGAAAATAATTTGAGCCAAAACAAAAACCGAGCCTAAATCATATGCTTTTGTGCAGGGGAAAAAATCTCAGTGAAAAGGCAAATAGTGTTGTCCCCACCCCCCTTCTTTGTCTAGCAGTGCAAGGAATGTCAAGGATCACAGCATAGCAAATAGCCCATTTGCAGCTTAACTGCTTGACAATCCCAGGAGCCACTTTGGAGCCATCAACACAGCCACTCCGGCTGCATCCCATTGGTTTTCTTTAGCCCAGTCACTTTGCATTAACGATGTCACTCACGTTGTGCAGCAGGTCAGATGAAACATGATGCTTTGTGTCATGTGAAGGAGCTGACAGAAAATGTTCCCTGAAAACCGTGGTGATTTTGTCCTTTCTTTTAGTATCTCAAACCAAAATATCCTCCCCATATGGCCTTTTATTTTTGATTTTTTTTTTTTTTTCCCCTGAGGATTCCTGTGGCAGTTGTCAACTCTGACCATGAAGGAATCACTGCACTCATCCATTTAATGCATGTCTGGGATGGAGAGTGGCAGACAACAGGCAGCAACAGCACGGGAGTTGGAGAAGGGACTCTGGGCCAAGGACACCAGGGCAGCTCTCTGCAGAGTTACTTTCTACAGAAGAATTCAAAATAGCCTGTGATAAATAGAGTTTTTTCCTCTTCTAATGCTTATCCAGAAGAACTAACTCACTTTCTACAGCATATTGGAATGGGAAAAGCCAGCAAGTTATATATACAGCCAAAATATTTGAAACTTTGTGGCTTTCAGTCTGATGAACACCTTCTGTCCTCACACCCTTTATCTGTATATATCCACTTCTGTTAAATGAAGTGTCTGCTTTACATGTGAATGGTGACTACATAGAGAGCAAAACTACCAATTTCATAATGTTTCTTATTAAAGCATTGTTCAAAAAACATTAAAAAGCAGCCAGAAAATATTCTTCAAACACTGACAGGAGTCTCCAGAGTGTATATGACCCAAAAGACCCACACCAGAAAGAAAGTGAAAAACTACAACTTGCCTATCTCATTACCAAAACACTCCCTGGGACCATCAATACCAAGTATAAACAACAGTGAGAACTGGGCCATCCAAAATAAGAAGCAGCTAATTTTTTAGGATACAAGACCAAATAAAAGAGGAAAACAGAAAGATAACTCTGCTTTTCTCCTTTCTTTCCTTTTTTATAAGAATGGCAGTTAGGTTGTATCTGCCTCATCTGCTATGAAGACACTTGAGGCGGAGCAGAGATAACCCTGAGCTGGTTTCCACTCTCCAATTCTTACTCAACAAATATTTTTTTTCTGAGACCAGAGGTTCTTAGTATAAAACCATTGGTACCATGCTGTTACAAATAAAATCCAAGCCCAAAAAGGAAAGGGTCTGTCCTTCCTGTCATACTAGATTTGTGCTATGGAGGACATTACTTTGATGAATAGAGGCAGTTCTGTGTTAGACTTCAACAAAAATGCACACTTAACCCTTATCAAAATACCCCTTCAGGTGAGGAAAAAAAAAACAAACAACAAACCAACAAAAAACCCAAAAGCCCAGACCAAAGCTAAACAAAACAGGCTCCCCCAAAACTAAACAGCAGATTTTTACTCTTGATCCAGATTGTGTTTGCATTTTTCATTTGCAACAGAAAGTAGAAGAAAAGAAAAAAAAAAAATAAGAGGAAGCCCAGCATGACCATCCTCATTAACAGTATGTGCCCATTTTCTGGGTGGAAAAGCTGGCTGTTTGGGCCCATACTTTTCCAGTCTTTTCCTCTGAAATAGTCAAGAGCTGACAGACTTTTCAGACCACAGCCACAACAGCAGGGCAGTTTTGATCTTAGCTTTCTGGAGAAGCAACCCAGGGTTTTCCCTCATACTCCACCTCAGGCTGTGGATCAAGCAAACCTTGGAAAAGTCAATAATTTTTGTTTACTGAGGGGCTGGTGAAGTAAAAGAAGCATTGGGCTTAGCCCATTTTTTATGAGCATATACTTAGGGCAGCACACATCTCTAATGCATGGCAGAAAATACAGGAAAATGCACCCAGATTTCTTTTGCATGTTATGACCTTAACTTGTATTCTGGATTTAGAAGGTGGGCCTGAAAACCTGTACACAGACATGCAGTCTCTTACCTTCTTTAGACCCCTTAGAGAATACTTGGTCCTTACAACCTAGAATGAGTTTTTTAGCACCAATTTTTCCAAAGAATGAACTGTCTTCGCACTGGAAATTTGGATTGCTGTAAGAAGCTTAGTAGAATTAAAATTTGAAGTCCATCTCTCTCTTTTTTTCTCATAAAAATGTATATTATCTATAAAAAGATCAGTGATCCAGACAGTTCATTTTTCTTCCCTTTTCATTGATAAATACATGGCATAGGACAGTCTCAAAACCTCAAAGGCAAAGAAACTTTTATTGCTTGTCAATCCCTATACATTAGAACAGATTTTAATCTCCAGACAAATAGTCCTTTGGCATTTTTAGATGCAAAATGGAGTGTGATTTTGAGTAAAAAAGAGCCTTTGCCTGAAGGATTGCATTGGGGCTGGCTGCTAATGCTACTTTGCATTTACTTCATTATCAGCAGGGCACAAATTGGGTCACAGACTGTGTGTCAGTACAGCACACTGCTGGCACAGTGTGTCTGGCTGCTTTGTTTTCTGCTCCATCAAGTCACACCTTTCCCTCTCCTCTCAGTGGCTGGGCAACCAAGCAAAAAACCTGCATAGAAAAGGAGCAGGGTGAAAGAACATGCCCTTCTTAACTATGGTTGAGTTATTACCCGTGTTTTCTCCAAGCCTTATAATGAGTATTTGTCCAGACTAGAAGACTGGAATTTTATTTTGCCAAAAATTTTAGTATCTAATCATACAACATGAGTTAGAAGATATGCTGATTTTGGGTCCTTCTTTAGCCAATGAAGGAGTGATTCCTCCAGAAACATATTTTTCCCTTTGACTGTAAAAGGAGCTTTATGTTCTTCACTTAAGTAAATATAATAAAAGGTCTTTGGGAGAAACCTCTGGAGGTCTTTAAAACAACCCTTCCATCAAAGGAAGTCTAACTCCAAAGTTAAGTTGATTTCAGTCAATCTTTTCCAGATTGTCTCCCAAAAGCTGCAAAGATGGAGACACAGCATTCGTCATTCTCCTGGGGAAAAACATTTTTCTCATTTCCAGTCAGAATTTCCTTTCTTGAAGGAAGGCTACTGTCTCTAATCTTCCTTAATACTTCTAAGAGTTTGGATCTGTGTTCTTTAAAAGTTTCTTTTTGTGTAATGATGGGAGGCCTTACAGCCACCTTTACCTTTCTCTTCTCGAGGCTGCGTGAGTAATTCCATTTCCCTCAGTCTGACTTTATATAAAATGCTCTGTAGACCCTGATCACATTAGTGGCCCTCCACTGGTCTGTTCCCAAAAATAATGATAATAAGTATCATGAGATCACCCCAAAGATATCAGCATTACTCAGCAACTCCCACATATGCAGGCAAGTTCAATGGTACACAGGGAAATTAGCATTTGCAATTGTGCAGTTTCTTCCATTTCTAAGCTACGGCTCAGTACTGATGAAATTCTATGAAAATCACTGCTTTTCAGAACCACACTAAGGCAGTCTTGCCGAGACCATCTAGTTTATCCTCCAGCAAAATTATGCTTTAAAATTTACAAAATTATTCTTGCTAAAAACAAAATAAAATCCAACTGAAAACTAGGTAACCTGTTTTAAGAATATCTGCAAAGTGCAACAGAGCTGGAGAATTCTAAACATTGACTTTTGAATAAATCCTTTGTGTATATCTAATTTGATTTTTCACCATAGGTACACCTGTATAGCCAGTGAGTAGTAAGTTTGCAAAGCATGATAAATCAGGAATCTCTACATCTGCATAGGAATTTTCTAATTGTTTCTTAAGAAAGGCAGAAGAAGCCCCCCTCAAAACATATGATGCAGTATAGTATGACCAAGCAAACTCTTTTCCTTCCTGGGTCTAGTCTCACAATTATGGTTATCCAAGCAAACTTTACTTATCCGTCCTGTTCCACTGCATTTAATAGACTTAAATACATGAGAATGAGTCAATATGGGAAGAAATAAAGGTTATGATACTGAAGATTCAGTTAAGATGGAAACTAACTCCTCAGTAAAATCAAACAACAATACTTAATAATAGAAATAGAATCATTCATGAAGTGCATTGCAAAAAAGGAAGGCTACCAGATTATCCAATTCTACATATTTTTATTTCTTATCTTGCTGAAGGAGGTTGTCTCAGATGTATATGTATATATATTATCTCTCTAATTTGAAATAGAAGCATGTTGTAAACTCTTTACAGTAGTTTGAAAGGAGACAAATACCCAACGCCTTTTATTTCTTTTTATGACTTGTGAGTAGTGATTCTCAGCATATTTTTTATTATTTTCACATGAGAGAATAGTTTTACATATGGTTTTGAGCTATAAGCATGCTGACATGCACTGACATGGACATGCACGTGCATAAAGACAAAGAACTGAATACATTGCATTATCTTTCCCTCTCTTTTGGATTTCAGTGTCAACAAATAGAAACTCAATTATTAATATGAAGACAAGTTTCCCTAAATTACACCTTTAGCTATTTTTACAACAGTGCTGACAGTGTTATTACTGAAAAGAAGAAAGCACCCTATAAAGAAGAGCTTTTTTTTCTATATTTCTTTTGAGATGTGCCTTTTATGCAAATATCTCACAGTTTTCTACAGTAATGGTACCATTAAATGCCTTGAGATTATTTGTAAGAGAAAAGCGTTACCTTGAGATTAAGACATAAACTACTAAGTGCGTTTTTAGGAACAGAGAAGATTTCTCTGTAAAGAAGTTAATGTTCCAAAGAAAGCTTTGTTTATTTGAAAGGTTTTATGGTTGTGCTGTTTTCTTCACTTAGCACCTTAATTCTCATGAACCATACGGCTGTCCAGATGTTTAAAATAAAAAGCCCATTTGGGTATTATCAGAGATTACTGAGAAAAGATATACAGACATGATGTTTAGCCATGCAACATAAATTCTCAGAGCATGTAGTACCAATAAACACCCTATCCTAGATCTGATGAAACTGAACACATAAATCATAAAAACTAGGGAAAGGTCTTGTAATACTATTTACCTCTAGCCAGATGCTTTCTGAAAAGAATCTACTAGCCAGGGTGATCATCCTTTTCTATTTTCCTATTTATTTTCATTTCTTCTCACCAAGGCATTATTGGGAAATGTGCTTACCAGGGGTGAATATGTTTCTGCCCAACCCAGATGCACTTTACAGATGTTCTTGTTGCTTGTAATGTCTTGAGAATAGGGTTGCCTAACATCTAAAATACATACATTCTCCTTATTGCCCAAATCTTTCCTCTCCGCTGGGGTTGCCTAATATGCTCACCAAGCTATTATTGTTTTGCTTTAGATAGCTTGGCTCTCTTGCCGAGTTTCATTTGCTGTCACACAGTCACAAATTACAGCATTTACTTCACGCTACCTCCATTCCAAACTATCAGTTTGTGCTTGCTGAAGTGAAGAACATGATGATGGATCAAGGCACATTTGTGCTAATCCATTGCAAGTTGATTCTCCAAAGAATGCAGCACGGTAGTAGTCTCTGGCATTTTCTTTCCATTTTAATTTGCTTATGCTGTTTTCTAGTAATTGTTTGCTATCCCTGGATTTTTTTTTTTTGGTCACAGCAGTTTGCTCTCACTTCTCCTCTTTGGCTTTTGACAGATCATAAAAAATAAATAAAGAAAAAAAGAAGGAAAACAGATGGAAAAGTGATTTTTTTTTTACTTTCTTTTTACCTTCATAAACAAACCTTTAAAGCTAGCCAGGTTTTCTGCAGGTGTAAATCACTCTGGCTCGATTGTGCACACCATTTCATGCCAGCTGACACTATAATATGGTACTTTGAAAATGCCAGTGCTGTAGCTGTTTTCTAGACTTGAGTTTCAAATGTAGATGTGGAACTCCTAAAGGAATCAGTTACACCACATTATATACATTCACTGACAAATTGAACCTTCTGTTTTGAATCCTTTCAAAAATATTTCCTCCTTCATGTATGAGAATTCAAGGTTAAAGTGGTCAATCGATGGTTATTACATGAAAATCAATTAGTATGTGTTCCAAGAACAGTTCAGTAGGAAAATCCTGAAGGAATGGGTTGGCATTTATATACTTCCTTAGTGGGTCAGGGTCTGCCTTATGGACTACACTCCCACTGTGTAGCTGCTGGGTCTTCACATGTGGAGATACTTACAGCTTTTACTGGCTATGCTCGTAGTTCAATGCCTTAGAAAGCCTCGGGCAGCCTGAAGAGGTAGCACAGGCAATCTAGCATTTCAGTAGCTCTGAAAGCGGCAAATATTAGCTGCAAAGCTGATACCACCAGTAGAAGCAAAGAGGGAGAAGCATCGTCTTCAGTTGCCAATTCCTGCAATTAGAAGCTTTCAAACAAACAGAGGCAGATGGTGGCCGAAGGGATGCAAAGCCAAAGAGGGCGGGCCCCTTCTTGGGCCCTTCTTTTATTCGGAGAAGGGGAAAGGGGAGGACTGGGGGCGGACCCGGCCAATCAGACACTACTGCTAAAGAGTTTGAGCTACATTTGGTTTTGCCCGCGCTTGGAACAAAGGGGTTCAGAGCACATGGCAGAGGCAAGTCCTGGCTTGTCTTGGGGAGGGGGAAGGGAAGCTCAGAGCAGGCAGCAACATTCACAGGACTACAAGAGAGCTCTCCCTTCTTGAAGAATCCATTTTGAATGCTAATTTAACACTAGGAATATTCAATCAAACAATCATAGGTAAATATCGGGTCCTGCACCTGGCGAGGAATGACCCCAGGTATCAGCACAGGTTGGGGGCTGACCTACAATAGAGCAGGTCTGCTGAGAAGGACCTGGGAGTCTTGGTGGGTGACAAGTTCACCATGAGCTGGCAGCGCTCTGGTGACTAGGAGGGCCAATGGTGTCCTGGGGTGCATTGGGAAGAGTGTGGCCAGCAGGTTGAGGGAGGTGATCCTTTCCCTCTGCTTGGTTCTAATGAGGCCATTTCTGGGCCTTAAAGATCATTGAGTTCCAAGCTCCTGACACAGGAAATGACACCTTCCACTACAGCAAGTTACTCAGAGTCCCATCCAACCAGGCCTTGAACAATTCCAGGGATGGGGACCCCACAGCCTCCCTGGAAAACCTGTTCCAGTGCCTCACCACCCTCACAGTAAAGGATTTTGTTTTTAATATATAATTTAAATCTACTCTCCTTCAGCTTAAGGCCATTCCCCCTTGTCCTATCACCACATGCACTTGTGTACATGCCATTCAATCCATTGAAAATTGAAAAGTTGTTTATCCAGAATCGTCTGTACTATCACATGTAACTCAGCTCTTTATGCTTGGCCTACAGTCCCTGAGGTCTATCTTAGAAATGCGAAATGTGTAAGAGCGGACTGTGTTTCTGCTGGCAGGGTGGGATTAATTTGGATTTGCTGGACATTCTGTGTGGTTCTCCGGAGTCCTATTCTAGTGAAGCATTTACACTGGATTCTGAAGAAGTATCTTACCAAGTTGAACCAATCAAGAATTTCAAATATCATTCTTAATGAATAACAATCATAAGAATGTGTCATTTAACCACTTAAATATTTAGGGATTTATTTTTATTTTATTTTATTTTTAGAAGTGCCAGTAACTACAAAATCATCCACTGGACAATATAAAAATGAGAGATACTTAATAGAATAAATGTTAATTGTAGGAGAGGTTGATAAAAGGACATTGGGAGTTATGACCTAAAAAGTAGTTAATGATTCTAGAAGTGAAGAAGGTGACAAAATAAGTAGAAATGGTTTGCTTTATTTTGAACAAGGTTCAAGTACATACACAAAAATAGCAGGATGTGTGGTTCAATTAGCAGACAAATTAGTTGCTTCTTCAGATCAATCAGATAGTTTCACAAAGGTTTGAGTTTGAAAAGAATCATTCCCAGCACTGAATGAAAAAACAAACACTGTAAGAATGTTTAAAACTTCCTGAATCTTTGAATGCTGTGTGATTGACAATGTGGTGGGTACTGAGTGCTGGACCCCCCATGTACATCCAGGACACAATAGGCCAAATTTCTCTGCTTCTCTGGCCATGATTCATCCTGTCATCAGAGGAGGGAGAATGACGACATCTCAGAAAGGCATTCACACCACAGGAAATCTAAGCTGGCTTCTGTAAAGCCTTGTCCACTGCATTGACTACAGAGAAATTGAACAGCAATTATAGCACTAATTTAGACTTGTTGGGTAACAAGATTTCAGTGAAATGAGTTGGGGCCTCTGTATCTAAACCCTGCAGTGCTTGCACACAAAGCTGTGTTTGTGGGAGTAGGGTAGGTCATGGGTGGTCTGGGAAGATGAATAGGGAATGGTTTCCTTTTCTGTCTTCTCAGCACAAATTCTGCAATTCACCAAATGCAATAGTTGTCAGATTCAAAGCAAACAAGAGATGGTTCTCTTGTGTGATTCTTCACACAAGGTGAAGTTGAACTTTACCTTCAGAAGTTTTACTCTAGAGCTGGAGGCATCTAAATGCCACAGGAACTTTATTTACACATTTATCCAAGATTTTTCTAGCTGCTCAAAGTTCCTCTTCAACTTCACAGAGTACTTCTGTGCTGGCAGTGCTGTGATATTTTCTACTCAGGCCATTCTGCTTAATCAATATCCTTCCTGGAAAAATGCGGTACATTAAAGAGTCCCAGAAAACATCATCTCACAATGCAAAAGTTTGGAATGCCATTGGTTTCTTCTCTCCTTGAGAAGAAAAAAGCCTTGAGCTTTTTTTTTTTTTTTTAATGTAATGACTCTCCTATGAGGTGGGAGAGTGCAGGTTGATATTCAACTCTACCTGTACAGATTCATTCCTACTTCTCTCATTTTCTGAAAAAGCTACTTTGATTGTCTAGACATAGAACAGAGAGGGAGAAGGAGGGAATTTGTGAATATTTCTCATCCTGTACTCCCCTCTGACAATAGTAAACTACTAGATAGCAAAATAATTTGAGATTCATGAAACCCAGCAGAGCACAAGTGGCAGCATAAGTCTGTAGCCGAGTGATTAGGACCCCCTGGAGACCTAATTTACTCCTCTAATAATACGATTGAATGTAAAAACTGTTACAGAATAAACCACAAATACTCACTTCTTTTTCATTCTGCCCAAAACGTCCAGGTGTGATGTCCTTTCATAAGAATGAATTTTTTATCAGACAATGGCCATGTATAGAGACAGGATTGGGGTCTAACATAATGGTTTGTAGCAATAGATTCTGGTAGTTGCTAAAGGCATTTTTTCTCACACAAATTTTGTGCTTTCCAGTAGTGAAAGAGCTTGTTCTGGACTTTACTCAAATCAGAAAGTTATGCTTGATCTTACCAAACACCTCAAAATGGCCAAGTAGTAAGGAGATTCCATGACCTGCTGAAGGTGCTAGGTTATGAAGACTTCCAAATAAAAAGAGCAGCAGCTTTCTAAATAAGGCTCCTTTAAAAGTAAGTTCTCAGCATTAACATATTTTGGGAAATTTAACATCTCCCCTTCCAAGCAGTTAACTGGGGCAACTGGCAGACACAACAACTGGTAGAGAAATACTGAAATATGGAGATGTCTATTCCTTGGCTAAGTGCATCTTTGTGGCTTCCTTCTCTTGTAAAGCTCCTCATGTTGTAAGGACTCCACACCTCCTCCAGGAAAGTTAACGGTGGCAACAGTCCATCACCGAATTGAAGATTAGACTTAACGACCTGCAGAGATCCTTTCAAATCAGTATTCTCATGGCTCCATGAAATCATTCCGCTGTTTTGAGAAGTTTTGCCTTGAAATCTAAGCTTAATCTTTATAAAATAGAGGTTGGTATTTCTTGTCATGTCCTACATTGTTGGGGTCTCCCCCCCTGCCATGGAGCCCTGGGAGAGGGGCCCTGGGGCATTTCACTGCCCCTGGTCAGCCTCATTCACCATATTCCCCATTGGTTGGTTTGTGTTCCCCTGCGCGGGCAAGGACCCTCGGGTCCCATGACTGTAACAGTTCCTCGGCAGAGCCCCAGCCATGCGGCTGGAGAAATAAACATCTCTGAAACATCTACCAAGAATCTGTCCATATATATTTCCTTTCCATGGGACTCCTGGTTTGATATATGTGTGTTACAGTAATCCCCGCTGTAACACTACATGGATATTTCTTTCCTGTTTTCAGCAGCACATTGCCTACATGAAGGCTGTTACCAGTATGCTTCCAGTCTTTTCCTCTTTTGACTGAATTGTTTGATTTTTTTTCAGTCTTTTCTAAAATATGGCTCTTTTCAGATATGTGATCACTCTCACTCCTGTCCTCTGGCTTTTGTCCATAGCTCTCTTTGATGTGTTGCTCTAGAAGTGACCTCCCCAGTGCTGAATAAATTGAAGGGATAACAGCATATGGGACTGAAGGTTATGCTACTGGTTTTACAGTCATGATGGAGGAAGGGGGTTGGAGGAGGATGCCTGTTCACTTATGACCCACTATAACTTCTAAACACTTCTCTGTGTAACGGCTGCTCAAGCAGCTGGTCCCCATTCCGAATTTTTACAGCTGATTATGCCTGTGAAGTGTTATATTTTGCATGAGTCCCTAATGAATTTCAGCATAGTTTTTCCAACCATATCTCCTGTGTCTCAGCATAATTTTGAATTCCAGTCTTGTTCTTGAACTTCTTGAAGCTTGTTGTCACCTGCAGATTTAATAAGTACACTTTGCATTCCATCATCTGGATCATTAGCAAAAGTATTGAAGAGCTCCAAAATGAAGGCAGATGCCTGTTGGATCCTGCCCAGCACTTCCCTCTGTTTTGACTATGAACCACTGACAAATAATCCCTGAGTACAGCTTCCAAATTGTCTTTCTACCTACTCTGTGGTAGCTTCATCTAGTCCGGATTTCTCAGGCTTATTTGGGAAAAAAACCACTAAGCCTGTGTCAGAAGTCTTTTTGAAGTATTTTTACCAAAGTAAAAATATGACATTACCAGCTTCTGCTCAATCCACAAACAATTTTATAAAGCAAGAAACAATTGGTTTGATATGTCTTGTTCATTACAAATATTGACTCTCTGTGGCTGTCTGATATTTCCAAGGTACTTGGAAAGAATTTGTTAGATTTTACAGCTCTTTTTCACTGCACAAATCACAGTCACAAACTATTGCTTATCATTTCATGTCTTCTTTAACCAAAGCAATGTTAGCTTTTTAAAGATGACAGTGATTAAAACTTGTCTTAAAATTATGTTGCAATGCACATTACCTCCAAGCTAATCATGCTTTAGTCTTTTGTGGTGAGAAAGAGCTATTCAACATAAATATCTAGATTTATGGAGATGCAAATCATATTTTGTATCTACGCACATATAGTACCTCAAAGAAATATGCCTGGCAGAACTGCAAGCATCTTTCAGTTACTGAGTCCATTGATGGAAAAAAAAGGGGAGGGATGTAAATGCACCGTGGATGTTCAGCTGAGGTGTTGACCTGTTGGAATGTGTTCAGAGGAAGCCACCACCACGGGGACATGGGGCTGGAGAAACGAGGGCTCCAGGGAGACCTTAGAGCACCTTCCAGTACCTAATGGGGGCCTCCAAAAAGGCTGGAGAAGGACTTTTCATGAGGACATGTAGTGATAGGACAAGGGAGAATGACGTGAGCGGAAGGAAGGAAGGTTTAGATTAGGTGTTGGAAAGAAATTCATTGCTATAAGAGTGCTAAAACACTGGGCAAGTTGTCCAGAGAGGTTGAGGCTGCCCCATCTCTGGAAGTGTTCAAGGCCAGGTTGGATGGGGCTTGGAGCAACCTGGTCTAGTGGAAAGTGTCCCTGTCCATGGTGGGGTCATTTGGAACCAGGTGATTTTTAAGGTCCCTTCCAACCTAAACCATTCTATGGTTCTGATTGTGATGGGTTGACCTTGGCTGGATGACAGGTGCTCACCAAGCTGCTCTATCACCCCCCTTCCCAGCTGGACACGGGAGAGAAAATGAGAATGGAAATGTTGTGACCCACCCCTGAAGGCAAGGGCAACCCAGGTTGTTGTTAATAGATCCTATGGGGTAGATTAGAGTGAAAAAACACTGAATGATCGGTGTTCATAAATATATATATATATGTGTGGGATATGCCCAGCCACTGCCCTGGAGGGATGTCTGCTGAGATAAAAGATTTTGCAATCACCCAGCAGGACTCCCTGGAAAGGCGACTACTTTAGAGTCATGGTGAGGAAAAGTAGACCCACAATCCTTTGGGGGACCCTATGCAGATCATTCTGTAACCCATTGGTCTATCCCACACCCTCTGAAATGCATTGGTCCCCTTGCTGATCCCCTGTATCCCTATAAAAGAAGACCAATTTGCCTCTGTGGGGAGAGAGCTCGTCCCTGGCTTCCCTTCACCGGAAGGGACCCATAATAAAACTACCTTCGTGCGGAACCAGCCATACGGGCCTTCTCATCTCTCTCTCTGGTCTGGTCTGGCCTAGAGGCTGCCCTGCAGAGCTGAGCATGAATCACGAGCTGATAATCACTAAAGAGCTGACAGTCTCTGCAAGGGCCCTCCTCTGCCAGCAGCTGAGAGGAAGACACCGGACCCCGGGAAGGCGATTCCTTTCGGGACCATCTCTCTGGACCGGTCATCTCTTCCTGAGTCACAGCCTCGGACCCCACCACCAGCTGTAATATATATGTATATATATATATTTAGTAGGGTTTATTTTAGAACTGTTTGGTTGCAATGGAAAGCAGGTATGCAGCCATTTTGGTTGTTATTATTATTATCTATAGTAATATAGCAATATAAAAGCATAAAGTATCACTTAAGAAAATATATGAGGGAAAAGAAAGAAAAAGAAAGAAAGGATAAGAGTAGAAAGATATCACCATGCATGGGTCCCATGATGAGACTTGATTGTTGTGGAGTGATGGTGATCCATTGGGGATGGGGGATATCCATGAGACAGAGTTCAATCTGTTAATATATATCCAGGCTTGGTGGGATTGCCCAGGTATCCCCTCTGGCGGCGGGGGTAGCGTTCAGCCCTCTGGTGGAAGGTCTCAGAAATGTATTTTGGGGCACTTTGTGGATCTTTGATGTTTTATGACCCCTTCTAGGGCATGACAGCTGCCTCTCATGTCAGTGTAGTAGAGCCAGTTATGCCCCATCAGAAGGGATGAACACCCTCAGGCCTACATATGAATGTGAATGTCCTGTGTGAATGTGGCCTTCCTGGGGAACAGGGGGTATATAAGAGAGGACAGTTGGTATGACGAAAAGCACCATCCCACATCGCAGGATCTGCCTCTTATCTGGCTCAAAGCCCAGGCTGTAATCTCCAGAGATGGGTGTTCTCCCCTCTGCCTTATACAGACCAAAGGCTTTGTCACCAAACATCCAAAAACTCATCTCCCTCTCAGGAGGTGGAAACTTGACTTCAACAAATCTGCTTCCACAAATGGGCATTCATTTTGAGTCATTAATCACTAACATTTTAGTCTCTCACAGGCTGACATAAGTAGTTTGCTAAAGTGAAGTTTGTGCACGCACAAGAAATGAGAATAAAGCCCCAAGGTTTATTCTCTACTTCCCATCAGCAAGTGATGTCTAGCTACTTCCCGGGAAACAGGGTCTCAGCATAGGCAGGGGTTGCTTTGGAAGGTGAACTTTGTAAATAACGAATGTCCCCCTTTTCTCCTCCTTTCCTCCTCCTTTCCTCAGTTTTTGATCTGAGCTGACAGCCTATTGTATGGAATATCGCTTCGGTTAATTTGGGTCAGCTGGCCTGGCTGTGTCCCCTCCTAGGATCTTGCCCCATCCTACTGATGGGGGGAATGTTGGAGACATCACTGGTGCTGCGCCACCTCTGCTCAGCAGGAGCCAAAACTCTGGGGTGTTACCAACACCTTTGTAGCCACCAATGCCCAGCACAGCACCGTGGGAGCCATGGGGAAATGAACTCCAGCTCAGCCAGATGCAGTAAAATGACTCAATGATAGGATAGAAGAAAAAGCTTCATGGTTATTTCAATAGCTAATTATTCTAATAACTGAAACAGAACAGCATGAAGAAAGTGGGTATACTTGGTTTTTTTGCAGATGGTTTTTGTATCTAAGTGTTATGATTCGGTTTAAACCCAGAAAAGCAAAGAAAGCTAAGTCTCTGTGCATAAACCGGGAGGAACTTAGAAGGTTCAAAATATTCCCAGAAACGAGATTAAAACCAAATGAGGTTAGATGTTGATGCCAAAAATTGATGTATTTTATTTAATAGTAGAGAGGCAAAGAGAAGGAAAGAGAACAGAAAGAAAGAAATAGAAAAAGAAGTGTGCGTGGGGGGGTGGGGGGACAGGGAGAGGTGACAGGGGTTAGGTGGAAGCATATCACCCATCCAAGGGTCCCAGTGATGTCTCATTGCTCCCCTCCATCTGCTCTGCTGGTGGTGAGGGTCTCCCATCGCTGCCGTGGCCACGCCGCCACCACACCACAGGCCAAAGAGTGCAGAATCCCGTGGATTAAGACACGCTTTGGGCCAGGTGGGAATGCCCACATGTCTCCTTGTGGGGGCTGGCTTGACACTGTACCTTGCAACACTGAGGGTCTGTTGCATCATCTCTGGTGCTCTGCTGCAGGGTCTGGGGACCCCTTTGAGGGGGGGCCCCTTTGATGGGCCATGTCACCCCCTTCTGCTGTGGATAAGCTTCCCCCCCAGTGAGCACCCCTCAGCTGGGCTCCTCTGCACAGTGGAGGATGGGAGTCACTGTGCCTCTGACCAGAGGCTTTTCCAAGACACCCAAAGCCTCTCCTCCCTCCACCCCTTGGTTCCAGGGTCTGTGGGAGCCTGGCAGCTGATAGCCCTGGGGCTGTGGTTTCCACCTTGCAGGTGTTAAGCCTGTGCTTTGTGAATGTCCCCAGCCCTGAGCTGTTACTTTATCTTATCTTCATCAGGGAGCGGTGTAAGGCCCCAGTCAGGGCCCCATTCAGGGTTAGGTGTCTTCTCTGCAGCTTTTGTAATACAGTTTTAAAAGTCCTCTAAGAAAATGTTTAAGTCATAAACAATAATATTTCAGTCTCTAAGTTTGGATGCTAAGCTTTGAATACTGTCAGTGTAGAAAACTAAGCTCTGAATCACCCCCTGAGAGGCTTTTGTCTTAGGACTCCAACTAGAAGTCTAAATCCAGGCTTAATTAACCTGCATTGTTCCTTTTCTTCCATTGCCTACCAATGCCACACTGGCCTAGGCTCAACCAACTGTCCATCAGTTTCACTTTTTCATAGCTCTTAGTGTCCAGCCTTAATTTCACTAATGTATACAAAATTGAATATATTGCTGTCCAAATCCCTGATTTAATTTCCCTTTGCTTTATTGTTACTCCCCCAAGCAGGAGGAGGCTTAATAGTTCATCCAAACTTTCTTTTTTATCCAGATTTATTCTTGCTTCTTCAGGGAAATCAGGAGCCGTCAGGGCTTACTGCACTGCAGTTATAGGTTAAACTATCAGCAAGGCATGATCAAGTTTGTAAACATTTCTAACCATTATTTCCCACTGTTCTCTGTGCTGTTCATATGGCATTCGGCAGTGAGGCTCTTCAGGGGTTCCTCCTGGGATGCTCACCAGTGTTTCCTAATTGCTCCATGCAGAGGGAAATAACTGTACATGGCAGGACTCCATCATTGCTTCAGCCTGTTTAACTCGTGGGGTCTTAAGTTGTAAGTGTCAAACCACAGAGAATGAACTAATGAGAGAAAGATTAGTCTAACCAGCCTCTAATGTGTTATCAGGAAGGCCCCTGCTATTGGATTAAGCTGTCTTTTTACAGACTAATTTCAACACATCTCTGCTAAACATTGATGGTTTCCTGTCTTGTTCTCATTGCTCCCTCGTGCTGGGTTCAACAGCAGTCCAGTCTGCTCAAAATGGCCATATATGTTATCCACCCTATTTCCCATCAGGAATTTGTCATGAACCAGCCAATGGGATGCTTTAGGAGTGGGAAATACCAACTTCCTCTTAAATTTTCAAGGCAGCAAATAAGAATAAATTTTGGGGAAGTCATAGAATCACAGAGTCATTTAAGTTGGAAAAGACCTCCAAGATCCTCAAAAAAAAGCCATATAAAAATTGAAAAACTGTTAGTTTCTTTGTGTGTATTTAACATATTTCTGTAATCCTGTAGTAGGATCTGATGTGGGACAATGAACTCTAACAGCAGCTCATGCACCTGAACAGAGGAGGAGTGGTGCAATTTTCCAGAATGCATATTTCGCTTTTCTTTGTGTAGATAAATATGTTTATTAATGGGATCTGAGATTTCCTTTAAGAAAACAAATAAAATAACGAAGAGGGAGATGAAGAAGAATGAAATTAAAGGAAATAAAATGAAATCTCTTACACTTATGGTTGTCCTTTACACCAAAAAAAAATACAAACAAAAGTCAGAACATTTCTGTTTTTTCCCAGTTTGCAAACTATAATCCCTACACCTGCTCTCTACACATACTGCTCTCATGTAGCAAACACAGTTGGAATGGCTTGGCAGACACCTTGGAAGGTGACCTCTTCTGATGCTCTGTCGAAATCTGACAGGGACCATAAATCAGATACTTTATTTTGGTTTCAACCACCTTGTTTTACTTCCATTTAAAAATAAGAAGAGAAGATCCAAAATAATTACTGCACTCCCCATAAATTATATTTAAGCAGTGAATTATGGGATGTAGGTCTTACAAGAAATTATATTAATTTTTAGAGAAAACCATGATTTTTTTTTTTGTTTCAACTTTAAAAGAAGGAGATAGTGTAGGCCTTAAACTTGTATCTTTTTGGTCTTGGTCAAAAGCTTTTATAAAAACTCATTCCTCAGAATAAGGCTACCATGCACTGATAAACTTGACCAAGTTAAAAACTGATCCATTCCCTGCTCATGTCTTTCAGAACAACAACAAAGAAAGTGTTAATACGTAGGAATAGATTTTAGAATATGACTGCTACTTCATGACATTTCAGAAGTCTACAAATAATAATAATAAAGTTTCTTGATGAAGAACAAGTCAGCTTTCAAGATGGTCAGCATTTCTTATTTACTGTAAGCAGAAATTAACTTGATCTCTACTGACAAAATCAGCCAAATCCATGCTTGTAAAATGGTGATGGCAATATTTTTTTATGTCTTCAAGGTGTATAAAAAGGACTGGAAGTGGTTTTGTGAACTATGAAAAATGCTTGGTTAAAACACATATACAGAGGCAAACCCCCACATATATTTCTGTCTAAAATATAAAAAGCAGAAGCTTTGGATTGAGGTAATCATATAATTAAATATTTATCTGTTCACAGTTTCATTTCATATGTAACTTTTTTCTACTAGCAAAATAAAATTAAAAGTTTAGAAAATATCAGATTGAAAACCAGAACTTGTCTTCAAAAAAACTTACATTTCAGCCATTGTAAAACTGTCCTTAGTAGGGAGAACTTTTAAAATTACCATTTCCTGTGAACAATTTTGCTTATCACAGTGGTAATTTATGATTAAAAACATCTGTTGCAAAATAGATATGAGCTTCTACTAATGGTCATGATTCAGTGAGGTATGGTACTTAAACACTAATGTTTCTGTACATGTCTGTTCAAATAATTTTCAAATGCTCAAAAACATTTTAAACATTACATTCAAGACTAAGATTTGTAAAACGGTCAGGTGTTTCCTAGTAGAATCATAAAATGGCTCGGTTTAGAAGGGAACTTCAAGACCATCTAGTTCCAACCCCCTTGTGGTAGACAGGGATAACTTCCCCTAGACCAGGTTGCTCAAGGATCCATCCAGCCTGGCCTTGAACACTTCCAGGGATGAGGTATCCACAGCTTCTCTTGGCAACCTATGCCAGGGCCTTATCACCCTTTTAGTGGAGAATTTCTTAACAATATCTAACCTAAATCTACTCACCTTCATCTTAGAGCCATTTCCTCTCATCCTTTCACTCCACACCCTTGTAAAAAGTCCCTCTGAAGCTCTCTTGTAGCCCTTTTAGGTACTGGAAGGTGCTCTAAGAACTCCCCAGAGCCTTTTCTTCTCCAGGCTGAACAACTTCTCTCAACCTGTCCCCATGGCAGAGGTACTCCAGCCCTCTGATAATCTTTGTGGCCTCATCTGGATTTGTTCCAACAAGCTGATGCCTTTCTCATGTTGGAGACCCCAGAACTGGATGCAGCAGATCCAGATGGGATCTCACAAGAGCAGAGTAGAGGGGGTGAATCCCCTCCTTTGGCCTGCTGGGCTCAGATCTTTTGATGCAGCCCAGATGGTTTTCTGGGCTGTGAGCACACATTGCCAAGTCATGTGGAGCTTCTGGAGTGAAGAGCAGGTAACTATCTGGCCAGTAGATGTCTTTGAGGCTTCTTCTATTAGAAAGTTCAGTGCTGAACCTAAAGAAAGAACCAGTTTTGTTTGTGTCTGTGGAAGAAAGAGGGGGTCTTAGTGGCAATTTGCTCATTGTATAAGGGACCTTCTGTACCTGTTCACAGTGGATAAAGCTGGTGTAACTAGAGCTAAGTCCTTCTTTATAATATTCATAAGCTTTTCAAAGAGTTCTCACCAATGATGTGCAGGTTTGCTCCTGAATACATCATTGTCACTAGACCATGAAATAAATGTATTAATCCATTGCAGAGTCTTCTAACTCTGAGCCTGTTCTATGCCAGGAATAAAGCTTTTATCTCTTAAAAGCTTTGACTCTTTAGCCAGTAAGGCAGCTTGTTGGGCAGCCTTCATCATACCCCAAACTGACACCCAAGATCTGGAACTACAAATAAAGAGAAAAAAAGGAAGAAAAAAAGAAGACAAGATCTTATCGGGCAAGTAGAGAAGCTTTTAAAATAGGAGTATAGCCATGACTACTAGAAATACTGATAAGATTCCATTATGGAACTTACTAATTACAGAGCAGATATAATTTGGTTTGTAAAAGTCTGTTTCCAAAGCATAAAGAGCAGGAAATAAGGCTTCAGTTAGGTCTATCAGACATTACAGTGGCAACCCCAGGCACATTAAAAAGCTAATGTGATTTTAATAGGTCATAATCACACTAATAAAGTTTATAACCATTTTAGTAGCCAGAGTAATTTGACAAAACTATAACTTTTGTTCTTGGGGTTTGCTTCAGACTCAAGGTACAATTAATGTTTAACAGGGCAGAGTTCTACTTTAATGGAGTTCAGCAGCAAGAGACTCAGGCCCATGCCTTGTTAAATGGCAGTTGCAGTGAAGCTGGGGCTAAAATGTCCTTCTGCTCAGTGTAGATGTGCACAGAAAACTTCAACTCCAGTGAAAGGGAGAGGATTTAACATACGCAGGATGCATCTCTTGTTCTGAGACATTGTGGACCTCCTGGAGGTCACTTCAAAGACCTTCCCTGTCTGCCACAGCCAAGCCAATTAATTTTGAAAATACCACATTGTTCTGTGTGCTTTCTTTTTGGCTGAATAGGCTAGAAAATGTTTCCATTGAAGGGTAATTTTTATCCCGAATCAGCTCAAATCAATATACTCACCTTAATCTGAAAGATCACTGAGGTGAACCCCATAAAATAAGAAACATTCTCTGTTCCCATTTGGCACTGAAAGAACAGAGAACAACCTGGCCTAAACAAGACTGGAGATTGATATCATTAAATAAGATTAAAACTTATTTTGATGGGCAGTTAGGAAAGTAGTCAATAATGTTATACTTTCCTTTGAGTGATGCCATACTCCCCTTGCCCACAGCAGAGGTATTTATCATTCAATAAAGTTGGCAAATCAAAGATGGATTGGTCCCACATCACTGCACAAAGACAGTGACAGCAGCTCCCCATTTTCAGAAAGGTCTATATTGCATGAGAAAACATCAGGAGACTGAAGGCTTTTGAAAGGCAAAAGAGTTCCAGTCATTTGAACTTTAGTTTATCTGATAGAAATAGCTGTCAGATATATTCAGCTTCTCTTTCTTCTTTTCAGTGACTCTGAGACAGAGCCTATTGAGATAAGCCTAAGAAAAAGGAAGAAAGGGCAGATAGTCAGCATAAAACAGTTGTATTGTGTAATGTGACAGAAAAGAAAGGTTGAAGAGCTCAGCTGGAAGCATGTAGTTAATGTTTTAAATATTATCCTATTGAGCTTAAGTGCTGGCCAAAGCAATTTCATGTTAATGACAATTCTGCTTTCCAGGCATTCTGCCTAAAAGGAAAATCATGCTGTTCATGCATTTAGCACTTCTTCAGAGCGAGTTGTGCCTCTGGAGGCCATGGAAGATAGAGGGGACTGGCTCCCTGGTCCAAAAACATGGGGAAATTCTCCCAGTAACTTGTGAGAAGTTCCTCCCCTGCTCAACAGATGCTGAATGATGATGAACAAAATGTTGAGAACAGATTATTCTGTTCCGGTTTACCTTAACACCAAGAAGAATATGATAATGTGATAATATATTTTACAGAAGAACATTAATTAAGACCTTTACAATCACCTTAAAGACACTCTGTAAAAAATAGCAGAAGAAAAAACAAATAGGAGAATACATATTTACATTTGAAACTCACAAATAAAATGTAAGAGATAGTAAAACAAATCAGGATACATCCTGACACTGTTCTGGTGGTATTTTTCTTGTATGAGCATAGCTGCTGTGGTTCCCCATATGCATGTGGGTTAAAAATGTTTACATAGCAAACATATAATTTGAACTTAACTTTTAAGATCTAAAGCATTTTAGATAAATGAGTGAAGCCCATCCTTTGCTTTTCCAAGTCTTGATTTGAAAACTTCCCTTTCCTTCTGCCAGGGTTAGCAGTACTGACTGTAGAAAACCCTTATACAATTCCAATAGGCTGGCCTTAAACTGTCCTTTTTCCCAGTACTCTCATTTTCAATTACAATACATGCTTTGAGATTTTTGCTGTTTCCTCAGCATGTATTTAAATGGGCAGCATTTAAATCTGGCTAATATTCAGTTCTTATTTTACGACAGACGTGCTAAAAAACCAAAAAAAAAACATTTAACCAAAGTTCGTACACATTCTTAAATATTAACCAACAGAAAAAGAAACCACAATAATGAGCCAATCCCAGATTATGCCTAAAAACTTAATGATAGTTAATGGTATCTGTGTAAGGTATTTTCTTCTGGTCACCTGTCCTTCTAATGAAGGCTTGATCCTTTGGACTTGGTTCAAGTCAGTGAATATTTGCTATTTTGTTGAAGAGGTGATAGCAGAGGCTAGAAAACAGCAATTACTTCACAACAGTATGTTAAATTGCTTTTGCAGGTATTTGTGGATGATTTGCAGTAATGAAAATAGCTTTATTGTATGTATGTAACTTGTAATTGAATGTATAAAGCATCAGCTCTGAATACAACTTCAGGCATAAAGACAGAGAATTTCCTGGCTAAATGTTAGGTTCCACAGTACAGGTGTCTCAGTTTTGTAGAATCAATGGCTTTTTTCCCCCCTTAACAGTGCATGGAAACCTGGTCAATATTGCCAATTAAGTTTTTGATATGATTCAGTCTATTACTCTAAGCACCCATGGGTCAGCTGGAGCTGCATTCACTCTGCTTATTAGGTACAGTAGGAACCTGAGTGCTTTCTCAGACTGGATTTTGACATTCTGAACGTGCAGGCTTGTGGGAGATCAATCCCCCCAAAATACTTCTCTAATTTAGAGAATCAGATTCTCATACTCTTAGAAAACCATAAATGCGGTCATACCCCCAGATAAATTCATGTAGGTCTGTGGCTGGCTGAGCCTACACATTTGGGGATCATATTGTCATAGTAAGGAATAAGATTTTGGGATGAAGATTATTCCTTCTTATTTGTTGTTTTTTTCATTCCTTGCACAAAGGGAGCCTGGGCTACTACAACAGGACTCTGATCTTGGTGGTGGCACAAAGATGGTGTTTAATACTACTGCTCATTAAAAAATCCCCCCCTAAAAAAAAAAAAACCAAAAGCAAAAAAGACCAATTTTCCTTCAATTAAGAAAAGGAAATAAGAAGAGGACAAAGTCTTATGTTACTCAGATGAGATTTCCTTGGTGCACAGATGTGTTTGTGGTGAAATGAACAAATTTTATGTAGGAAAATCAAGTTGCTTTACTCCTGAGTTTGTCTGTGAGATCTAACGATGGCTGAAACAACAGAGCTTTTGAAAAGCGGGGGAATAATAAAAGACACTGTGCAAGACATGAATTTTTCCTCTTCCTGCCCTTTCATTTCATAGGAAACAGATGCAGGATCAGTTGGCAACCTGGCATTAGTCTGCATGGCTTGTTTTAAGACAGTCTATTGTTCATAAAATGTTAGGAATACAGTTGCACCACAGATGTGTGGAACTGAATTTGTTGTGACATCAGTTTAATGGCATCACATGAAAGATTCAGAGGACTTCTGATTGTGTTGCCTCATTATATGTGTGAATGCACGCAAAACCACTGGTACGACACAGAACCTGGGCAAATGATTCACTGGTGTTGGCTACTGGTTAAATCCACAGTTACCAAATATCTTAATGAAACCAAGAAGTAAGGACAATTACCTAATATTGTCCAGCCTCATGAGACATTTTGATGCACTGCTGTTTGGTCTTTGATATTTCTATAGAAACATTGTTTTCTTTCAGCAAGAGAAGGAGGATTAAGAAGAATTTCTATCTTATTTGACATAGGGGAAATGATAAAGGAATAAGAAAAGGCTGAGATGTTTCATGCCACCTTTGCCTCAGCCTTTAATAGGTAAAACAGTGGTTGTCCAGGTACCCAACCCCTGAGCTGGAAGCCCTATAACCCAAGGGGAAATGGTCAGCAACCTGCTACAGCACTTAGAGATATAGTCTGCGAAGCAGGGTGGGATCCACCCCAGGGTACTGAGGAACCTAGCAGTTCTCACCAGATCATCTTCAATCATTTACCAGCAGTCCTGGTCAGCTGGGGAGGCCTCAATTGACCGGAAGGTAGCAAATATGATGGCCATCTAAAGGAGGGGCTGGAAGAAGGCTCTGGGGAACTCTAGGGCTGTCAGAATGACCTCAGTGCCAGGGAAGGGCATAGAGCAGATCACTGTGAGTAGCACAACATTGTCATGTATGAGGCAACCAGGTGATCAGGCACAGCCAGCATGGGTTTATGAAAGACAGGTCTGGCTTGACCAACCTGACCTCCTTCTATGACAAGGTGACCCTCTTAGGGAATGAGGAAGAGTCTTTAGTAAAGGCTCTGACACTGTTTCTCGCAGCATTCTCCTGCAGAAATGGTTTCCTGTGGTGAGGACAGTTGCACTGATATGAGGAGGTGCTTAGTCTGGAGAAAAGGAGGCTTAGTCTGGAGAAAAGGGGAGACCTTCTCTCTCTCCACAAATCCCAGAAAGAAGGTTGTAGCCAGGTGGGCGTTGGTCTTCTCCCAGGTAACAAGCAATAGGACAAGAAGAAATAGCCTCAAGTTGCAGCAGGACAGGTTTAGATTGGGTCTTAGGAAAAAAATCTTAACTTAAAGGGTTATTAAGCATTGGAACAGACTGCCCATGGAAGTTGTAGAGTCACCATCCCTGGAGATATTTGAAAGTTGTCTAAATGTGGCACTTGGGGATGTGGTTTAGTGGTGGACTTGGCAGTGTTGGGTTAGAAGCTGGACTTGACGATCTTTGAGGTCTTTTCAAACCTTAATGATGCTATGATTCTATCTATACATCATATGCAGACACCAGTCAAGGGCTGGACAAGCCAGTGATCAGGATTTATTAAAGAATGGCATAAAACACAGAAGGATTGCATCACTTTCAGAATAGTTTCCTATTCTATTATTACTTTTTTAATGGGTAGAGTTTATAGTTGGGATCTTGATCATGCTTATAGTTGCTACCCTCTCTAACTCCTTTGCATCACAAATGGTACTTTGAGCAGCAGCAGCAGATTATAAATTCATTCCTAAATTCCTGAGCCACTACTGTGTGTCAATGGGCATTACACAGTGTTAGGTATACTGCAGTATATTTGTGTAGAGTTGTCCCGGTTTGAGACAAATTCAGAGGAACATCCGAAATGAATGTCCTCTGATAGAAGGCAAGTTTCAGCCATCCCTCCCCCACCAGGTTCAGGAAAAATTTTTCCTTGGAGGAAAGTGAAAGAAAAAAACCTATTTATTTGACAGACACAATGCACAATGGGAAAAGAATAATGTTAAATAATAACACCTCTCGCTGTGGAGAGAACCTGGTAAATTTCCAGAGTCCTTTGTGGGTGCAGCATTCTCCTCTTCAGAGCTGGGTCAGCTTAGGCCCCTCCAGGCCAAGGGGTAAGGTCCCCTGGCCAATGTTCTGGTGTTCTGAACAGTCCAGAAGAGAAGAATAAGAAACCGAAGTTCCAGGAAACAAAAACCAAAAAACTCTCCATTTCTCTCTGGAGAAAACAGCCGAAAGCTGGCTGAAAAGTAGGAAAAAGGGTGCTTCCTCCACTCTTGCTGCCACAGAAGCATGCAGAGGAGATAGACTGACCTTGGAGCACAAAGTGCTTTGAAAAAGTGCCTGGCTTTTTTTTTTCTTTCTCTCGCACCCAGTTTTAAAGACACAGAAAGACACAGGAATCATGTCTGAGCATAGAGCGGCAATAGGGGATACACATCATAAAGCCACTCCAAGACAATTGTTATGCAAATGTGTATGTATTTATATCTATATTTAGGCAGATAGGCAGGTATATAAAGTTATCCTGAAGTCATCAACCATCAGAGTGAAAATCTGAAGTCCATCTCAGTCACCTCAAAAAAGTTATACAATATATGCAGCAAAGCATTTCTTTCCAAATGTCCCTCTCTCATGAGTTGTTTGTCCAAGTAAAATAAATGCAAACCACTCTCATGTAGAACCAAGAAATTTTTTGCTTGGATTATCACTGGTTGCCATGTTTCATGGCACTGAATTGCAATGCCTTTGTCATCTATCAAAGTCTTGGAGCCTACATACAGAAGAGTTTTATAAAGGGCAGGCAAGTCATCAGGGTTTTGGTTTGGTTTGGTTTGGTTTTTTTCATGTTCACAAATTCTCCTTTCCTGAGCTTCTCATCCCTGGTTACCTTTGCTTTTGGCAGATGGTCTAGCATTGTTGGGAGCAGGGGGCCAAAGGGGCTGGACAGAAATGCACCTTAGTCCAAACCAAGCATTTGCACATGGCTGATTGAATTGAGATCCTGCTGTCTGAGCTGGCTTGATTTTTATGGGGTGTAAAGGTAACTTAGACACTGACTGCAGTTTTGAATGTCGGTATATGCTGAAATTAAGGAGAGTTCTTTATGGAACTAATTTTTTACTTCCAGTGTAAACCAAGGATTTAGTTACCTGCTCTGAGACAAATATATAGGAAAGGGGGTTTTATTAATATTATTTATATAAACATTATTCTAATCTTCAGAAACTACAGAGAAAAAGAAGAAGAGTTCCCAGGGTTTTTTTCCCCAGTTCTTCTTGTTTTCTTATAGAAAGTCAGTGACAGATAACTACCTTTCACGTTTGCAAAGTGCTGTGAATACAGAAGCAGCATGCCAAGTGCTACCATCATTATTAAAAGCTGTATAGTAATTAAAAGAAGAATTATAGCATTGCCTGGAAGGTGAAAGTGCTAAATAATATTTATTTTACACAGGGCAAGTAATCTCACAGAAGCAAAAATATGTAGTATAATTACATGGACCCAATCAACATCAAAATGTATGAGTTTCCTTCTGCCTTCATGTCTGGGCGACTCAAACACCTTTTTCAGACTGCTGTAACCTTCCAGTTACTGTGCTCACACCCACTTTGTGGAGGGTGATGGGGACCCTAAACACACAATATTCACCTTCAAGGGAAACTTTGCTTAATGAATGCAGGCATGGGAATGATGCTACCAAGTGTCTTTATCTTGCCAAGATGCTGGTTCAGCACTTAGCTTCTACTTCTGATTGCTTAGAGACAGGAAAACAGAAACAGACTCCTCAATCCCCATCCCTAAAGAAGGCCCATTTGCTAGATTAATTGTTACTATTCCTAATTTGTTTAGCTTGCTCTGAAAGAGAGATACCTCTTCTTTGCATGACATCATAAAGAAACATATAAAATTTCATCTGCAGGTCCTTCCTAAGCCCATTGCTACCTCTTCCTGGTACCTTGCCAGTTGGCTTGAAGTGCTCTTCTGTCTTACTATCTAGTGAAGATACTACCTATATATCCAAAAAGGCAAGATCTGGAGGCTAAAAAGGAAGGCAGCTGCAATAAATCCTAAATTACATTAAGTTTGTTGGTTAGGCCATTTAGCTAAGAAGGAAAAGAACTGGTGTTGTTTAATTGGAAAATAACTGGATAAATAGTACAGAAGTAATTTAGAAAATGGGAACGAGATTTCAGCTGTGCTCCTAAGTAAGGCACAAAGGTCTGCACTCTGAAAGGCAAACCTGGATGTGATTTCCTAGAGGTAGATGAGCTCACACCAAGGACAGATGTTCTTGGAATTTCTCCTGCTGTTGAACTATTGATTTCTTTTGAGTTGGTATGAATAATGAAAAAGGAGCCCTATCTCATCCTTCTTCATGGGGAACACTTAACCCATCTGTATGAACTCCTGTCAACCTTGGCACCTTCATCTTGCACTTTTTATGACTGTCATAATGCCAAGGTCCCCTTGGTGAAGGCTTGCCAGCAACCCTCTTCAGTCTCCTGGTTCTCTTTTTTAGTTAATCAGCTGTGTGCCTAGATTGCTGCATGGATCTCTATAATTGTCCTATATGCTCACATACCTATTTCAGCAAAAACCTAACTGGAACTTCAGATTTTTAAAATGAATTTCACATCTTGATTAGCCTAGTTTTAGGAAACTCAAGACCCAGAAGTTAGCTCAAAGTTCGTTAGAATTTAGAAATTCAGGTGTATGGGTTTGTCTCAAAACCATGGAGACAGACAGGACAAACAGGCATCAATACTTAGGCTGGTCGACAACTAATTGTCAGCAGTTCCAATGAGAAATAGGCTAGTTTTAAAAAAAATCCCATTTGAATGCATGAGGTTGTCACTTCCAGAAAGTATTCCCTCTTCAGTTCTAGTATTAGGGAAGAATCACAAGTACTAACTCTTTTTATCCTGTAGGACAAGTTTTGTTCTGTTAGTACATTATTGTACACTCACATAATCTGTTATTTTAATTGTGCAGCATCCCCCGGGTCTCACCAAGGGCAGGCACTTTATCAATAAAATGATAATTATAGCAACTTAATGAGGCCAGCTAGGAAACACAAAGAATCTTGATCCACTTGTCAGAAAAGCATAGATAATTTAGTGGAGCTTAGTCTGTTTCTGGATTGCAACCTGATAACCTCACATTCTGTAAAGCACGCTATGGCAACCCAGAGGCTTCATTCCTAACTGCTGACATCCTGACTTCAGAGCTGTCATCTGCAGGGTGAGATTCCCTTCCCTTCCCTTCCCTTCCCTTCCCTTCCCTTCCCTTCCCTTCCCTTCCCTTCCCTTCCCTATTTCTCACACAAGTACTGAGGCCTCTGAATCTTAGCATGGATCTCACAAATCCCAGTGGGCAGAGCACTGAGGGCAGCAGATGTTGCATTGATCCATGGCCACCCTCATCCCTACCCAACAGCCAGAACAATGCCAAAGCACTGGAGCTTTGTTGTCAAGCTGAGGTTTGGAATTCAGCCCCTCTTCTCAAACACTTCACTTCTCCAGTCAAAAGTGGCCTCTCTTTGTGGTACACTCTCAGTAGCCATGACCCAGGCCTGACCCCTCGCACTGGCACAAAGGACATTGCTCAGAGGGCTACTTTAGAGAGGTTTCCTTGCACACACAGCTCCTTTCACCTCACCGCACAGTGACAGGGGAACCTCTTTGCTGTACAGTACAAGGTGCCTTAAGAGCGAAAGTGAGCATCAGCCAGGAGCTGGAGAAGGGGTTCAGAGTGTGGGAAGGAACATAAAGGCTGCCACAAAACACCTGTGATGAAGGACAAAGATATCAGCTTCAGTGGCCCATCATCACGGGGAGGAAGCCTGTGAGAAGGGCACACGTGTTCTGTCCTTCCTTCTGCCCTTCAAAGGTATCACACCGCTGCTGTTAAAATGAGAGAAGAAAAAACCCAACAATTTAAGCAGCCTTAACACGTTTTTTCAGGCAACTCTTAGTGGCATCTTCAGCAATTACATTTTACTGAAAGCAATAGATAAGCTGACACAGTTTCCAATATGCCCCTTCATTTTCTTTTTCCCTTGTGCTGGCAAGTTTTGACAAGTCACAGCTGTTGGTCGAGGATACTGAAAAGGGAGAAGGAGATAATATGCAAATTTACCCAGCAGTACTGAACAGTGAAATGAAGCACATTTCATTTACATTTTAAAACAAAGTACGATTTTAGGAGCCGGTTACATTTATATAGGTTTGTTTGTTTGCTTTCCCTGGTCCTGAGCTTTCCTAATGCAGGGTGTTCTATTGTGGTTGCCGTTTGGAATTTTCATCCCATGCTTCTTAAGGTATAAAACAATTAAATTTTGACTTCCAGAGCTCTCTCCATAAAGACAAAATATATCTTAGCATGTAAAACTTTCCATTTGGAAATTTACAATTATAACTGTGAGCTCACTGCAGACCTCCAGGGGAGGATTTATACTGAATATGAAATAGGTGTGAGGGTTTCTTTTTTTTTTTTTTCTAAATAGTTTGAATATGGAAGCACATTTCTGAAATAACTTGGACTTAAAGAGATATTTTTTCCACGGGGCCAGAAGAACTGACTCCAAAATATTATTTTTTTCCTCAATAATTTTAACAATTTTACTTCATAAATTAAACACTTTTTAATACCCAGGCTTCCACTTAAAAGCAGGCTGGAAGGTCACTGCTCTGATTACCTCTTCATTACATAAATTTGTTGACTTCTGAAGAATAAGTCTTCAAAGAAACCAGTTCATGTCTCTCATCCCAGGTTTGAGAACCAATTCAACAATGAATTAACTTTAAAATTATACATGTAATTTATGGATTCCAAAACTATTTATTATTATTATTATTATTGCCATCATTCATTCTGGCCAGTTTATTTAGGACACTCATATGGAAATAGGCACAGTGACAGCCAACTGGTGTTTTCTTAAAATGCAAGATCTTAGAAGTGATGGACATTGAATGAATTTTGAGTAAGTTTATTTCAATAACATTTGAGAAAGATATTTAAACTTTCTTTACTGTGGTTACAGGAGATATCTGTAGCTTGACTGTCAGCAATATTTTTGAAGTGTTATAAATTAAAGGAAATTTGCTAGTACATAATAGTTTTATAACTTATGCAGTGTTAACTATTTTAAATAAATGAACAGATAAATAGTAATAGTGGCCAATGAGTCCAAAAGCCTCTGAATTTGGACGGCTGGGTGGTCCAAGCCACCAGCTAATGTTTCTCAATCAAAAAACTTTATGTCGTGGTATAGACAAACACATAAAAGCACTGAAAACATTTTGAATCTTCCACACTCTGGGTATTTATTTTATTCTATTTTTTTTTTTTTTTATTCCACCTCATTTGTGCTTTGCTTCAAAACAAGCAAGTTTAAGCTGTGATAAATGGATCAATGCAACCCATGGTTTCAAGAGTGATAGTACAGAAGAAACAGAAACAGAAAAAGTGTGTGAGTCATAGAGCTGAGAACAACATCCATTTAACTTTGGAAACAATAACTATTTCTTAATAAAGAATCCTGTCTTGTGGGAAATGGATTTCCAACTTACAGGACTAAGAGCTGAGACAATAAAGCAAAATCCAAAACATATACAAAAATACAGTTTTTTCTGTTATGTTTCTCTATTGTCATATATATATGCACACATAGAACTATTGTAATATATATTGTTTTATATATATATATATGCACACATACATAGAAAGATATAATTCCTATTTCTGCCCTTGCTCAGGTTTGTTTGACACTAAATTGGATATAACTGATCTTCTGAACTTATTGATTACTTTTCACATGCAAGTTTGTGTACCTTTTTCACTTTACTTACTTTTCATTTTACTTCTATATTTTTCCAAATAAGCTGTTCTGTTTCTGGTAAACTTATCATTTAATATATTTTCATTCCTTGGAAAGCAGAGTATTTATATTACAAGTAAGAATGGCATGGACTGGATAATAATGAGGAGAGATACTCCTAATTAGTGGGAGACAAAAATACTTTTTCTGTTTCATTGGATTAAAATTTGAGCACATTTCTCAAGAGACAACAACCAATGTCCTTCCCAAACTTTTTAATATGCAACAAAATAATTGTTGCAAATTACCACATTATCTCCATGCATGTCCTTTTATGTCACTTCTCACTACAGGAAAAGGTGAGTAATATGTTTTTAGCCTGAGAACAAAAATATCCAGAAAATACTTTTCATATGTTGTTCCTATATTTTTAAAAATATTTTATGTCCCAAAAAAAAAAGAAAGGACAAGTCACAGAAATGCCCAGAAGTATTTCAAAATAGACAACACAAAAACCTCATGATTGAGAGATCCATGTTCACATCTTCCTTATTTCTGAAAGACTTTGAGCCCACATTACCCATTTCCCCAGAGAGTGCTCTAATCTTATGTGGTATTCTCAGTATCTCCTCTGACTTTATTCCATATTCAACTCTAATATTCACTAGATCAGTACTGCAACACAAATATGTCCTTTGGGCATACTGTTGGCCAGGATACAGAGTCATTCCTTCTACTGACTTTCTGCTGTTCTATCTCATGTTGGCTAAGCATGCTAACTAGGTGTAAATGAAGACATTTTGGCATCCACCATTTTGGGAATCTAGTTGGATTTTTAAATTTTTTTTTAATGAATCTATTTCAGGAATGTCAATATCCTTTGAAAATTACTAAATGAATTGTTTTCAACATTTCCAAAAATACTGTCTTTTCTATTTATCCAGAATTGTTCAGGGGGTTTAAACTAAATTTGGGAATATGTCAAATTATTTCTTTTTTTTTACTATGTACTTTATCAACCTAAGTCACTGATTTTTCTTTCATTGTTTCCATGAGGAAAAGAGGCAACAGGCAGATACTGAGGCACAGGAAGTTCCACCTGGATATGAGGAAGCATTTCCCTACTATGTGGGTGACCAAGCACTCAAACAGATTTCCCAGAGAGGTTATGGAGTCTCCCTCACTGGAGATATTCCAGAACTGCCTGGACACAATCCTGTGCCTATGCTCTGGGATGACCCTGCTTGAGCAGAGAGGCTGGAGCAGATGACCCCACTGTGGTCCCTTCTAACCTGACCCATTTGATGATTTTGTATGTGGGGTTTTTTTTAATGATTTAAGGAAAAAAATAGAAATCAATCCAAATGGATCTTTGTAAAAAGCTAAAAATTGTAAGAAAAGGAAAAAAAACAAGCAAAACCCCCACAGCCTGATTGACAGAGAGAATGATTTAATATCCCAAAAGGAGTTTAGGCTCTTAGATAAATAAATTTTCTCATTTCATCACAAGCACCAAATAAACTCAGCTCATTTTTAGCACACTGGTTATTTTCATCTTGTGGCAAAATAAATTCTATAGACAAGAAATATCTCAGTGAGTGCCATTGTATATTAACCTGGAGGTTCAGGGTCTTATTTGTTTATTTGCACAACAAACTGATGATATTAGTTTATCTTAGATACATGACCATGGACTGTAGAACAGATGAGAAATTTCAATTTTTGCTGTTAGTAATTCTAAGTGAATGAAATATGTAGCATTTAAATGGTATAAGGGTCAAACAATTTATATGGAAACAGGAGTTTTTCATTCGTCAGTAATTCATTTGTCGTGTTCCCCTCTGCCAGGCTCTCTGGTTGGGCTTTAGTCTTCCCTCCTTCTGCATCACTTTCTGACCCTGGGACATGTCCTGTGCTTGGGAACTCCCATCAAACACATGGGCCCATCAGGTAAATAAAATAAAACACTTGATGAACATCACCTGTACAGTACAGGCTGAACTGCAGCAAGTTTAACTTTTCAGTTATATATATATATATACTTTTTAAAAAGAGGAAGATGTGCAGAAAGCAGATTCTGTCTGAAATAATTTTACCTGTTTTGGGGTTTTTTTTAACATTCAAAAATCAGATACCGTTCTAATGGTTTTAGAGGTTTTAAGCCTCTAGTAACAGTGTAAGAGATTTTCAGTCTCCTCTGATCAAGGCGGATGCTGAGCCACATCCTCCTTATTGCAACACCAACCCAACACCACACAGGGCAGGTCCCAGGTTCAGGTGTTTGACTAACCTGACAAGTCTATCTCAACCAACCTTATAGCAATATCCCAACCAGCTCTTATAATGCAACTCTCCTATACTGCTCTGGAGGAAGTGAGGGAGTGCACTTGTGCACTTGGTCCTGGGAAGGGGGCAAGGAGACAAGAGGTGTTGCTTTTAGGTTTGTCTTTGTTGCTCATTACCTAAATCTACTTTAACTGGCAGTAATTTAGGTAATTTTAACCAATTTGAATCTGTTTTGTCTGTGAGAGTAACTGGCAAGTTTCTCTCTATCTTTATTTCATCCCTCATGCTTTTCCAGACTGCCCACTTGAGGAGTGGGAGTGAGTGAGCAGCTGGGTGGACATTTGACCCTTAGCCAAGGTTAACCCACCACAGCTTGTCTTCATGATTTGTTTTCTTAGCACAACTGCATATCTAATATATCATCTGAATGTCTAATCTCGCTTCCGATGTCAATAACTATCCAGGCATTGGACTGTATGTCAAACCAGGTCCAAAAAAGTTTTATTGCTTTTGTGTAGGTGAAAAAAACCCCAAAAATAGAATTTACTCTTCTCTGCATGACAGATTTTTTATATGCTTAACTGGTATAGGAGGAAGTGCCTAAAAACAATTTATTGTTTTACACCATACAG
>NW_008246063.1:4719009-4722331 GCF_000691975.1 Corvus brachyrhynchos
TTCTAACCTGCGGATGTTACTGTCATGGTACAAAAAGCTTCTGCTGAAATTTGGATCCTTTTAAAATCCTAACTGCATCTTGCATTTGAAATGGCTCATTCAGTACTTCAGAGAACTGTAGCATCATACAAATGAGAACGTGGGTCTGTATTTTTCAGTTGCAGAGCTAAGCAGATTGGCTGCAACTTAAAAAGTTATTTCCATAAGCTGTTTCCTGTTGGCACATAAACTTAGTCTGGGAGTGCCAGGGCCATACAAAGACATACAAGAAGTTTCATACTACTTGGTAGTGTAGAACTTAAAAAAGCTTAAACATTAGCATGACCAGTGAATTTCTATTCCTTTTGCAGAGATGATATCTACCCTGTTGAGATGAAAACATAAGTAGGATACCTTTGAGAAGGCATCCAGATTTCTTGTCAGGATAAACCTCTGAGGCACTGATGTATCATCAAATTGTGCAAAAATAAAGAATATGAACTTTGAAAGGCTCTTATTTTCTGCATGCAACACCAACAGATTAATTAATGTCAAAAAAAAAAAAAAAAAGAGCCTCAGTAGCTGCTGTAAAGCTGCCTTTAGGCTGTAGAAATTCCATTAGTTAGAAAACACTAGATGGGGGGACCCCTGGAAATCAGGCCAGAGATCTTAAAATAGGGGATAAAATGTGTTGTAGCTCTGAAAAACTTCCTGAATTGCATAAAAGCTGTGGAAGTAGAAGACAAAACACACGGTGACTACAGAACTAGGGTTATGGAGAGGAGAAACTGTCAGTCTCAGCATGGACGACACAAAATTGCCTGAAGCTGTATAAAGCACTGTGAGGAGTAATGAGCCATCGTTGCACACAGGTACGCACAGCACAGATGCCAAGAGTGTTGTTTAGTGAGGGTAGCTCACTTTAAAAGCAGCTCTGTTTCTCGTCAAATATTACACAGATCCCTTATGAGCACAACTCACATCCCAAAGTTCTCCAAAGTGACCTCAGCAAAACAGGGTGGGTGGTTTCTACCATCAGGTCTTGGAATGAAAAACAAAGATAAGTCACAGAGACAAGCTGAGGACTTCCACATCCTTAAGGGGACCCATCTGTGCAAAGCTGGCTGCTGGGACAGCCAGGTCTCCCGTGACAAGAGGAGAAGGCGAGTGATTTAGAGAATCATATCATTCTGAAAAGCGCAGCGAACTGGGAAGGATGGGTAGGTTTCTCTACAGGATTGCCAATTTACAGAACTTCTTGAAATTAAAATGGCTGGGGAAATCAAAAGTAAAAAGATTAAGGGGGTATATCCTTAGAGGCTTTAACTTTTCATTTAGTATCTGTTGGAAAAAATGTCAGCTGAGTCTACCTTTTGAACCCTTGTTTCCTGTTCCAAAGTCTTGTAGTTTTGGAACAATTACAGAAACTGAATGTGATTCTATGTAAAAAAAAAAAAAAAATCTTTTTGATTGTATTTTGGTTTTCAGACCAGAATACAGTACAGTTCTGCTTTATATTTCCTTTAATTTTTAACTTTTCTCCTCCAATTTCAGGGTAAACACAGTCACTGTATCTTAGCTCTGGCAGAAGCTGTTCCAGTAGACAATTTAAATATACAGTTCCCAAATTATTCCATCTCTGGGATAGAGAAAACCTCCAAGGGACCACTAGGTCAGCCCAGCAGTTTAGTTGAATTGTTACTAAGGAGACATTCTGGTGCCACAGGCCTTGATCACAGGCTGGGCTGGGCTGGCAGAGTAGCTTGCTTTGCTGCTGAGATATGTGGAGAGACTGAGGGAAATACTGTTTTCATTAAAGGGTCCCTTTCCACTCAAATTATGCAAGCATTGACCTGATGACACAATCACATCCTGTGTGACTGGAAAGAGTTGAAAGAGCTACCACCAGTTAATCTGCTCTTAAGAAAAGGAGGATAAAGGCAAAAGATGGCAAAGAAAAGAGGTAGTAGCTAATTAGCACAGATGAGTTGGTTTGCTGGAAAAAAATATCCAACGAGTGTAAACCAAGAGTTGTGCAATTATTTGTATACCTCAGCTTAAGGTATCTCTACAGGGCAGTTTACGGGTGATTAACAACCATGACAAAAATGATATAGCTGTTAAATCATATGTTTGCCGAAGTTACATCCTAAACAAGACCCACTCTACAAGGAAGGATAAATTGGATTAACTCTACGTGTTCTGACTTCTTGGACTTGTTTAGTCACTCCCTGGCTGCTTCTCAGGTATGGACAGGACATAATGGGCCAGATAAAAGTGTACCTAGTGAAGCACAGGTCAGTTTGAGATCTGTGAAGGTCAGTCTAGATCAATGAAATATCCTCTGGTCTTCATTTCTAGGAAAATGTAGACCATATGTCCACTGCTTAATCCCCTAAAACTCTGCAAACCTTCTGTAAGAACACTTTCAAGGGCACACAGTCTGACCACATTGGTCTCTCAGTTTATTTGTACCAGTCCTACAGCCTGGGAATAGGCACATTCAGGAGAATGAAAATGCCTGGCAGTGCCCAGTGCTTTAGGGTGTGTGAGGGTGCCCCTCTCTGCAACATCAGCAAGCTAAAGATTTTTTCTTCAGACACACATTCTGTCAGGCAACACATCCATATTACTTGCTAATGGCATTCCAGATATTTTTCTGGTATACCTAGAAATGCATCCTTTAGAATTTTGAAACATATTTATGTAAGATTGAATTT
Organism: Corvus brachyrhynchos; assembly: GCF_000691975.1. NCBI lineage: Eukaryota > Metazoa > Chordata > Aves > Passeriformes > Corvidae > Corvus > Corvus brachyrhynchos. Next base: position 4,721,709 of record NW_008246063.1, read on the forward strand.
TAATAATTATTCTACTTTAAGTGGAGTTTTCATCTTTTTTTTTTGTTAGTGTTTTGTTGTTGTCTGATGTTTTTGTTTTTCTGAGGGTTTTTTTTTTGGGAGGGGGCATGGGTGGGTTGTGTTGTTTTGTTTTTTACAAGCATTTTATTATTCTTGACCCTTTCCTATGTGCACTTTATGATGTGAGTTTGCCATGTGTCTGTTTACAAGTTCTATTTGACCTGGTAACTTTGGGATTCAGTGGCTACTTCTGAGAACACTGAAGAGGTGAGTATAAACCACAAAAAGACTAAGATATATTTTTTAAAAATTGGTGGCTGAGTAAGGCAGAGATACTGTTGTGGACTCTATTCAGCCTTTATTCTGTCCCCCAAGAGATGACTGAACTGCCAGCTTGTCACATAGAGCAAATAAATATTCAGATAGATCTGAGTTGCTCACAGTATTGCTACTAGTTGCTCAGCTGCCTTATGAGACCAAAAAATCCCCAAACATATATACAGGATGTGCAAGAAACTGACAGCCATCCTCAGCCGTCCTCCAGACTTCAAAATCTTAGGCTTTCTAGCAGCTAATTGGGATAATGAATTTGTGACACAGTCGAGGAACTCAATTAGTTTCAT
>NW_008246063.1:4722355-4726916 GCF_000691975.1 Corvus brachyrhynchos
AGGAATGTTTCAGTCCTTAATGGTCTGGACCAGCTTTAAACTTGCAGAGAATGGCTCCATAAAGGCCCCATTTACCTGGCATTTAAACTGGCTCAAATTGTTGTTTTAAAATTTATCACAAGGATCTGGAAGTATATAGAATCATAGAATCATTTACATTGGAAAAGACCTTTAAGATCCTTGAGTTCAGCTGTTAACCCAGCACTGCCAGGTCCATCTCTAAACCATGTCTCCAGTGCCACATCCACATGTGTTTTGAACACTCAGGGATGGTGAGTGAAACACTTCCCTGGGCAGTCTGTTCCAATGCTTGACCATCCTTTCACTAAAGAAATTTTTCCTGATAAGCTCCCCTGGTGCAACTTGAGGACATTTACTCTTGTCCAACCACTCATTATTTGGGAGAAGAGACCAATTTCCACCTCACCACAACCTCCTTTCTGGTGGTTCTAGGCAGCAACAAGGTCTGTCCTTGAACCTCCTTTTCTCCAGGCAAAACACGCCCAGCTCCCTCAGCCGCTCCTCATCAGCCTTGTGCTCCAGACCCTTCCCCAGCTCCATTCCCTTCTCTGGACAGGCTCAATGCACTCCCTGCATGTTCTTCTGCAGGAGTTGCCATGGAACCTGCTGAGCCATGTCCTTGCCTCTTGCCCCATCAATTGATTATCTCTGTATATGTATGTATATATTACATATATATTTATATACATACACAATATATCGTGCATCCAAATATAGAAATTTATATTAAATCTGTTGGATTTTGGTTTGGTCTATTTCATCAAATGAAATTCTGTATTTAAAGTCAATGTACAGAACTTGTGTCTCAGTCCTTATGTTGGGGTTGGCTAACGATTCACAAAACAAAATTTTGGGAAGATTTTTTAGACTAGGATCATTCTGTTGTCCAGTGTCTGTGTCCAGAAAGGAAAGATGATTGCATTGAACATGCCAGATGGCAAAGACAGTTAGAGTGGGAAGAGGGCTGGTGCTCTGCCAGTATGTACTAGACAGTGCAGGAAGCCAGTAAGGCAATGATGTGGAAAAAAATGAAAGGTTATAGATAAAATCTCAGCAGAAAGGTGATCTTTCTACAGAACTGAAGGCAAGGAAATTTTCAGGAGAATGGTAAATCACAAGTGAAAAGTGTAATTTTTATTAAGATGCCAGATGTAATACACCACTCTGTGGTGAAGTGCAGAGAGCTGCTATGTGTAATGGAACCACAGAAAAAAATGTGAGCAAGAAAAAGGAAATTCTGAAAAAAAGAGGAAGAAAACAAAAGTGAAGAACAGGAACAGAAATGGCAAACCAAAGGTCAGAATTAGGATAAAAGCCATAGGCAGCTCTGAAGTCCCTGCCTTTCTGGGAACAAAATCCTGTGGCCCATGGTTTCAGAGGCCTTGCAAGTATCTTATTCAGGGGAGAAAGCACTTTCCATTCATTTACATAAAAACATTTAAGTTTTTCATTCCTTCTTGAGAACAATGGAGGATACATTATCATGTTTTCTTCGGGAGGGAAGAACAGCTCCCCAGTTCATGAAACTTATTGTCTCATAAAATAATTAACAGGAAACACAAAGGCAATGTGTTCAATTTTTTTTTTTTTTTTTTTAATTTATACTCCTTATACCCCTTATAATACATGTAATACCCAGGCTGTCACTTGGCAGGGCTGAGAATGAGCTGGATGGGGAACAACACTTCTGTTTAATTTGGAAAAGAGGAATGCTCCTCTCAATCTTTTTATTCATGATGCAACCTCTCCTCTCCTCTCCTCTCCTCTCCTCCCCTTACACAATAAAGAGGAAGAAAAAGATCCCAACAAAAAAGAACAATCTAGCAGAACAGAGTGGGTATCAACGGCCAAAAATATTCTTCATTTTATACCTATTTTATATAAAAAGATATATGAGGCAGATACATCAGAAATTAATGGATTAGATCAGTGGAAAAAAAATGCTACAGGCAAGTGCAATCAACATCATCCACTTTCAATGCAGCAGTTGTGAATTTACAGATGCTGAAGGCCTGGACTATAATCTGTGGATAATGTGACTTTCAGGACTACACTGAGATTTATTCAGCCTTCCCCGCCTACAGTGGTGTTGGCAATCAGGCTCCAGTTCTGAGAACTGATCTCCAAAGACTCATTTGAGCATTGTGCTCAGTAATCTTTAAATGGGACTTCTTTTTGTGCCAGAGCTGAAGTTGCAAACCTTAGAATTATTTACATGGTGCTACTGCTGCTGTTTTGTCCTGGAAGTGTGAATTTCCTAGGTACAGGAATCAGCAGAACCTTGTGGGGAAACCTTAACTCATTAACAGAGTGGAAGGAAATGTCACTGCTGGCACGCTGGAGAAATGCCGAAGTAATCTGGCCAATAAATGGAAAATTTCACTCTGTAAACTTTTGGTCTGGGACTTCATCAGCCAAAATCAGAAAATATTATAATCTATATGTGCTTGGCCTATCTATCAGTATCTAAGTATGGTTTATTTATCATAACACATAATGTTTTCTTAAAGAAGAATATAATCAGAACTTTTTATTATAGAATGAGTGGATATTTCCCCACCTTAAATAGATTATTGTTTCAAGTCATACATACCTGACTTTTTTTTTTTTTTTTTTTTATTGTTCCCTTCTGGCTGATAGTGATAAAAAGTAGGTCAGGTTCAAATGCAATTGCTCTGGCTGATGTTTTTACTTATACATAGAGGTTACATGAAGATTGCACACTTCTCAATCCCTTTTTGGTGATGGTATCCACTTGCTCCTACTAGATACGACCTTTTTTCCAAGATCTCTCTTTTAAATGACCAGACAGTAATATTTTCAATTTACTCAACTTTTTTTTGTACTTTTTTTTTGTTTAAGTGCATATCACAGAATGCCTAAACATTGTGCAGCATTAAATCTACAATTATCTCCTACATGTTTTTACAACTGTTCCATGAACTATCTTTATCAATAATTTATTTTTCAGGATTTTTTTACTGAAGGAAAGCCATCACTTCCGTTGTTAAAAAGTATATCAATAAGAAATTAATTTGTTGCAGGAACTCATGGAAGAAAGAGAAACACAGATGGAAATAACAAATATAAGCAGATCTCAAACCCAGGAAAGTGAATCCCTTGTTGCCCTGGAGGAGCAGCACCTCATGAAGGACTTCAGACAGTCTGCTGGGCGGTTTCTTTTAGAGGGAGCACTGTAGTTGAGCTGGAGAGTTAAAGAAACCCTTCTTCTACCTCTTTCTTAGTAAATATAAATGGCATGTGAGGCATTTTTTACAGGTCACAGCTTCCACAGTCCAAGCCCTGGGTAACAGGACTATTATCTGAAATACTCCAGCCAGGTCTGAGAGCAGGCAAATAGCTGGATTGCAATCCATCATTGCAGGACACAACTCCTGCCATGCTGGGTCAGATGTTCAGGTGTTTGTCAAATAACACTATAAATCATTTTACACAGGGGTTCCTTCAAGGATAGGAGCTGGGTGCTGAGTCGAGTCTGGGAAACCAGAAAACAGCTGCTCCAGCTGTCAAAGGACCCTCGACAATCCCAGGTGAAAATAGACACGTATGATTGGGGAGACCATAGAATATTAATTGAACTCAGTGCTAGTTCAAGGCAGGACTGTGGGTAGCAGCTTTTTTGTGGTTGTGGTTCATGTGAAAGTCTCATTTCTGATTCACAGTCAGAACCCAACCTGAGAGCAATGCTGCTCTGAACAAACACATTTCAGAATGATCTTTCCTAACCATGTGTATGGATTCATTAACAAAATTCAGATCCCTGATACCGTATCAAACAGATGCCAAAAATGTCTGGCTATGTATCTTGCTGCTTCTCTTGCTTTATTTTTTGTTTGGGATGATTATATAAAGCAGTTTGCCTTTAACATCTGCTGTTGCCTCTAAATGATGGACTAGGTTCCAGACACAATTTCTGCAGGTAACCAGCTGTGATACCCTGCAGTGATTCATAATACTAAAGTGTTTATGGAGATTTTTGAATTTACATGTTTATGAAGTTTACAGCGTGACATAAGACGAAATAATTGAATTGATGTTGTTTATTTTACTGCAGCCATGTCTCTGAAGTGCTCAATACAGTAAATTAAGTTAGTAGGTATTTCTCACTATATGGTTGCAAACCTCTACTCAACAGGACATATCTTATGGGGGGAGAAGTATGTGAGATAAAGATTTTTTACTCTGAAAGCCATTCACAATGAATCTGTAATACAATTTAGTCTACAGATCTAAATTGTTAAAAATAAAAAATAATCAGGCAGGGAATGGTTGTGTGTCTTTGTTACAGAATTAAGCATCTGTCTGGAAGTCAAACATTGACTGCAAAAATGTCTCACTGCATGAAAAAAAAAGTAACAGGTTCACTGGAGAAGATACCAAGGCAGGCTACTGTCATAGCATTTTATTGTAATTCAATATCTTCTCATCCTGCCTGTCATGAGAAACACACAGAGAGGAGGCCTCTGTTTCTACGTGTGCAATACTAATTATTGTGAGGGACTGTGTTTTGGCACAAACT
>NW_008246063.1:4726961-4735290 GCF_000691975.1 Corvus brachyrhynchos
ACCCATCGATTTTGGCAGCATTGCTCAGTGTGTGACAGTAACTCAGTAGTTCTGCAGAGCACCATCCTGTTTCTGGTGTTCTGGTGGAAATCAGGGACTTCGAGGAATTCATGACCTGTGAGGAGGGTTAAATTGTACTTTCTTTCCTCCTTTTTCCTGATTCCTCCAACGTCCTCAAAGGATGATCTAATTTTCCCAAGGGTGGTGCTGGTTCCTTGGTAACACCATTGCATAGGATTATCTGTGCTGCACAGGCATCCCTTAATGGTGTGGGAGACCTGGGATTGCCATGCAGCAGGAAGGAGGGCTATGGGAGATCCCCCGGCAGTGTGACAACCTGAACCCATCCCATCTGGGACACTTTCCCCTCCTGCAACATGGGATTCTTTATCCCAGACTCCAGGCTGGAACCCATGTACTTTATTGGGTCCTTCCTCAAATATTCAAATTGATCCTGTCTGTGTGATAGGTTTTCAGATTTTGCCTTAGCTCTTTGCTGGTAGGTTGGGAAATGCAAGAAAGAGTCAACATCTGGATGTAACTCTGAGAGGGAGGGAGGGAGGGAGGAAGGAAGGAAGGAATTCGGAAGGAAGGAAGGAAGGAAGGAAGGAAGGAAGGAAGGCAGGCTGGTTGAAATTGCAGACTGGATTTTTTGCTTGTAGAAGGGTAGAATCCTGTTTTGCTTTAGCAGTGTCTGAGCTTTTCAGAGGAAAGTCTGTACTAAATAATCACATCCACATGCAGTTCTCATGCTTAGTCTAGTTACCATTCCTGTGGCTAACCAATTTGCAAATAAAGATGGGAATGAAACAGTAGAAAGAACTAAAATTTAAAAACAGGTATAGATAATAAATATTTAAATAACACTTTAAGCAGCAATTATGGGATTAGGATTATAGAAGATGAAAACTCAGCTTGATATTGTGTAAAAATAAAAAAAAACCAAAACCAAGCAAAATATGAGCACTTTTCAAAAGCACTAGAAATAAAAAAAATGGAATGGGAAAAATTATTCTTCCATCCTTCACTTTCTTCTAAATTAGGAAAAAATAAATAACAATTATATGTAGATTACCATAATACTACTGCAGTGAATTAAACTTTAATTTAATCAATTTATCTTTTTTAAAACAACAATGTTGTCGACATTCTACTTCTAGAAAATGTTGGTTAAAGTATATTGATAACATATTTAAAATAATTTTGAACCATTCTAGCTTCCTGCTTCATGCTTTAAAGCATTTTCTTAATGAAAATTTTGCAGAACTTGACAGAAAAGATCTAGCATTAAAAAATAATTCAATTTTTTACTTGAAACTGTAATTTGGTATTTAGTAGAGAATTAAATCCCTGCTATTGAATTCCATGACATGACTCAGACATTCTACAGAGAATAAACTTTTTCTCTATTAAGTGTCCTTAGGTTTTTAGAGTAATTTCTAGAGAACATCATTGATTAAGTCACAATTAAATTCTAAACTACTTTACCACCAGTGTAAAAACAGTTAACATGAGGCAGATTCTTCACTGCCTGGCATCTCATGCAGAGTGAATGAAACATTCTTATGATGTGACATTATACACACATTTCCTATTTATTATGCATTAATGTAGAGGCCACAAAGTGCTCTTTCCTCTTTTTTTTTTCTAAAACTCTTCATTTTCAGGCTCTGTAATAGTGTCTCACATGTGGTGCTCTCTAACACCTTTATCGTTTCAGTTGTGCTTCACTGGGTTTTTTCAATAGCTTGTCAATGTCCTTTGTGTACTGCAGGGACTCATCTGTGCCCTCTACTTCATTGCCTGCTATGCCAAGGGAGGAAATGCTGGACACAATCCTTCACATCACACTCAAGTAGCTCCTATTAACCACTTTTGGTGGCGTACTCAAAGAAAGTTTCTAGGAATTGTATTGGATTCCTTCTGATCACCTTCCATCTGTTGAGCACTGCCTTTTTATGTTTGAGTTTAGTTAACTAAATGTAATTTGGTCTAATACAAGGAAACAATTCAGGTTACAATGCCTGTCCTGTGTGTATCATGACTGCTGCTACAGGTCTTCTACAATGCTAATTGGACTAAGAGGCAAAGATTGTTTACTAAAAGGAGAGGATTGAAGCAAAGCATATTTAGCTAGTCCAAAATTTCCCAATCTACTTGGCAAATATACATTTGGCACAGCCACATAAGATAAGCATCTTTATCTGGAAGGTAAGGGTCAGACTCAATACAAAAAATGCCGGACTCTGAATTTTTTTTTTCTGCTGAAAGTAGTTTTATAAGCAAAAAATATTACTTTATATTTTTGATGAGGAAGACTATAAATGTCTAGAGCACATGACAGCAAAGTCATTGTGGTAGCAAAAAAAAAAAAAAGTAGGGCATAAAAAGAGCCTTCTGGAAAATGTCAGAGGCTTGATGTAACATTTTATAAATTAATGTCATTGCAAAACAACAAGATTTCCCAAGAATTCTGAGTTCTCTAAAGATTTTTCAGAAATCAACATCTCAAATGCATTTTATAATATTTTATTAAAAGCAAAAGCCAGAACATTTATTTACATGACTCTATCTTAATCCCTGGAGAATTAGCTACAGTTCTGTAAAAACAGACTACAGTGTCCTTCTACTTCAGTTCTGATAGGCTGGTCAAAAAGTAGTTAAATGGTATTTTGGAAATAAGTATGTTTTTTGAAGGGTCTCTTCCTAAAGCAAAATTCCAACTATTGATTAACATTCTCAAATCTGACTTCTGGTCTGTTTTACAAGATTTCTTGTTGAGGATAATTTAAAAGTAGGCATTAATATCTCAAGAGAAAATGGGATGCAATAATAAATTTTTATATACTTACAAATTACAAATAGGCCTTTAAGGTGTCTGTAAACTAGGACAAAAAAATTCTCATCAATTTGGTTTATACTTTCTCTGCAAAGGTGTCAAAGAATTTTATTTGCCAATAAGAACTCAGTAGACCAGTACATATACCCATGGCAAACTGTACACCATGTACATTTTCATGCTATAATTAACTCCAAAATATTCATACCTGGGTCTGAGACAGACAACTCTGACAGATTCCCAGCAAACCTTGAGAGCTGCCAGTCCACCTCAAAACAAAGACTGAAACGGAATATTTTGAGATGAAGACAAACAGCTTTACAGCCAGGACAGAAAACCCAGCCCACCTAGAGATCAGATGTAGAAACAAGCACACATCTGGTGTGAATTAGGCAGAAGCAAGACAAATAGCCATTTACAGCCTGAGGATGGGCCACCATGTCTTTTGGCTCCCAAAGGGCTGCAGGCCCTACATATATAAATGAAAATTCAAATATTACTTATCTTTGGTGTCTTTTCCATTCATACTTTTTGATTATGCTTCTAAGGTATCTCCGAATTTTCATAAAACCAATTCCTGGATGAGAAGAGGATCCTAACCTTCAGTCTCGGATGGGAATGTTGGTGTTGAGTGCTTTTAGAAATCTCTGAAATTTGTGACATGGGATGGAGAATTCAGGCTTAAAGGGCAAAGAAATGCAGAGCTGGAAGAGGCTGGACCTGTAAGGCAGGTGGCCTTTATTCCTGTTGCCATGGGGTGAAATGGGACAGCTATTTTTTATATCGAAGAGTGATATGTAACAAGAAATCAAATAACTGTATAAAAAATAAACAAAACAAGACCAAACAAAAATGCCTACTGAAGGAAACAACTCAATTAGGTTTCTGCATTGCACAGAACTCTGATACAGGAGTGAAGAATTTAAGATGGAAGAAGGCAAATATGGGAGTGAAGGGATGCATAAGTAGATGTGTTTACAGTGAGACAGATAAATGGATTAGATAAAGAGAAAGCAGCACTTTGATAGAGCTAGGAGTAAAAACAAAATCAGGGAGACTATTTTTCCAACCCCTTATTTTCTTCCGCCTTGGAAAAGCAGCTCTGCAAGTATCTGCTGTATTATCACACCTGCTTATTTAATTTTGTGAGTTACATCATTTCACCCTTTATTTTATTCTTTTTCATTTGTTGGAAAATAAAAAAATGCTATTTTGGTAGTAGACAGAATTGTGAACTATAAGAAATAACATTGCTTCAGGAAAATATCATTTTCTCACAGTCTGACTGCAAATTGGAAAGACTTAGTGAACTGTTGCCTGTATATCTTACAGGATATATACTATCTTATAGTGGAAGAATATTTTATTCAGATAAATTATTATACATATATATATATATATGTAAATGTAGATGTGTGTGTACATGTGCACTTGCATAGATGGAATGACGCAGAGGATAAGGAGAAGTGATACACCATTTAAGGGAAAGAAAATAAATCACACTGGAAAAAACTCTCCAGTCTTATTACATATTTCTGTCCAGGCCTGTCTAAGGACAGCTAAATCTGTCCAGGTGGAGAAAACTCACATATCACCCCTTACTCCTCCAATTTCTTTACCCATGCCTACAACTGAATTTCATAAAGAATTTTCTGTGGACATGAAATAACTGTCTGTTTCATTATCATGTGCTTTTGAACCTGGGAAAAAAAGAAAAAAATCCTGCTGGAAAATCTTTATCTGTGGTATTTCTGGTCATCTTTAGATTAGGAAGTTCCACCAGTTTTTAAAGAAAGGTTCAGTTTATGATATTTAGTAACGTCCAGAGGCTTGGGTGAGTCAGATAAGCTCCAGATAAACATCTGACCTTTGCAGGGTTTATCCAATGTGAAAGAAAGCTATTGAAGTGCACCTATTGCTAAACCTGCACTTGTTCCAAGCAGGAAATTTTCACTGATGTTAATGTGAGCTCTGTGCACTGAATGAGAGGAGATTATCCAACAGATATCCACAAAAAAAAGAAAAGGTAAGAGCAAATTAATTAGAAGACACAACAGTGACAAAAATTAGTTCTTGAGGTGTGTCAGGCAGTTTGCTTTTTAAACTAGCAATATTACCATATAAAACTAAATTGATTAAATTATGAACTGAAACAAACCTTTTGCTTTCAACATAGACATCAGCTTTCAAGATGCTTCTGTGTACATGTACTTGCAAGATCTAATAGACAGAAAAAATTTTTTATCACTAAAAAGACCTTTCATACTTCATACACTTCTTGAAGTGCAGAAGTTAAAACTACTTTTCCTCTTGATTTAAATTCACTCTTAGCAAGCCAGAATAACACTATGTATTCCAGGATTGTGTTCCAGACAGTGCATTGGTCCATTTTATGCAAAACCAAAATTAATTACTCACAGAATCATAGAATGATTTTGGTTGGAAGGAAGTTAAAAGATCATTTAGTTCCAAGCCCCCTGTCATGAGCAGTGAAACCTTCCACCTAGACCAACTTAGTCAGGGCCACATCCAACCTGACCTTGAATACTTCCAGGGAAGTATTCACCAGGAACATATAGAAAATAGCACGAAAACTGGTGTGAAACACCCCAGTCAGAAAAATTGGCTGGATGCTCTGCTACTCCCATGCCTTGCAACCCTGTGAAGAACCAAGAAGAGCAAACACAGCCCTTTCTCTTGACTCTCTCAAAGCTCCATTACTTCTTGATTGGTCCTCTTGTGTCTTAACTTGAAAGAATTTCAAGGTGGAAAGCTGCGACAAGGGGCTTGTATAACATAGAAAAGATGATATGAACCCCTTCCCACCCCAGTTTATTGACATGAGTTGCAAATTCTGGCTTGTCCAGTCTGCAGTGATTAATTCCCTCCATGTTGTTGGCCTTAGAAATCCCCTGGGAATATCTACAGCATGTTAAATAACGTGGCCAGGAACAGTTCAGTGAAATTTTACAAACCAGGCTATACTCCCCCAAAGTCAGGCTGCAGAAAATTAACAATGACTTTCGGCAAAACTAATGGAGAGAGATAAGCTATGAAAAGAGGCAACTCTCTGGAATTAATAATGCAGCTACACCAATTTATAGCAGCTGAAGATCCAATATTTTGCTTATCTTCTTCCCTGATAAAGCTGTCTCTCTTTCTAAGAGCAGAGAGTTTTATTACTTTTTTTGCTTATAATTTCTATTTTTCTGTCACTGGGTTGTTTGTTAATTGGAATGCAGAGCTGACCTCAGCTGAAAATTCACTGAAAGTCCTGCATGGCAATCCTTATCAACAGAATTCCAGCTAAAACCCCTGACCTATGTATTTTCATTGTCCTCTCCATAACTCTATTATAGTAATGATATTTTTGACAAAACACAGTGAAAGAACAATGCTAGAGGTGTGAATACATTTCCTTTCTCCCTCGAGCAAAATGAAACCTAGCCTGCCTCAGGCCTCCCTTGATGGAAAAAAGAGTTAATGCATTAAACATAGGACATACTCCGGAATTTTAATAGGATCTTAATCCACCAAGTTTGGGTATATTATTGTTAACATTTTGGTTTTAATTATGGAATGTTTTATGCTTAGGATACTCCAAAAGATGAACATCTGGTATTAATAACTTTCCAGCATAAAAAACTGAACAAAACTGCGACCTATTGTAGTTGGCAGATGGGTTACAAACACAGGAAGAGAAAAAAAACAACAAGACACTGGATAGATTAATCCACTGCAATGTAGATCCTGATTTAATTCAAACAATGCATAATGCATTGACTTCCCACAATAGGTGGCTATTGTGAGCAGTCTTTTCATAGTTAGACATATTTGGTAATGATTATTCATGTAAACAGGCTTTTTGTTTAAAATTAGTCAGTGAATTGTTTTGACTGGTGTGTCGTTTCCAGCCTTGATGGAAGAGAGAACATGTGTGCTGTGGAAGGAAGAGCCTCAGAAAAGTGGAAACAGGCTCCCAGTTGGAAAGATCATGGCACTGAGTTTGCTACACTGGTTTCCAGAAGCAGAAAGAGACTACAATGAGTTGTTTTCTCCTTCACATGACTCTGCCCCTGAAGAATTAGAGTGGGTCATCACAGAATCATAGAATGGTTTGGATTTGAAGATCTTTAAGTTCCAACTCGCCTGCCATGGACAGGGACGCCTTCCACTGGACCAGGTTGCTCCAAGTCCCATCCAACCTGGCCTTGAACACTTCCAGGGATGGAGCATTCACAACTTCTCTGGAAAGCCTGTTCCAGTGCCTCACCGCCCCCTTTGTGTGGAATGTCTTTGTGTGGGATGACATTTGCCACCATTAAGAAAGGCTTACAGTACAAAACTGACTTGAGTTGAAGGAATTTTAATGAAGGGGAAATTACCAATAGCTATGTTGTCATGTCTTTCATTTGTAAAAGGCAGTTGAGGTTGACTTGACTCAGACTTGTCAGGTCTGCTAGATCATTAACTTTTGGCTCTCTGAATTTGCAAAGACTTGAGGGCCTTAGCTTGCAATTTCTTTTTTTCTCTCCTTTTTTTTTTTAAATTTATTTTTTCCCCCCTCAATTTATTCTTACCAAAAGGACTAGGATTCATTTTATCACTTACAATGATGTTCACCTGGAGTGACTCCAGGAAGTGAAATAGATTTTCATGGAGATTTGTGTTACAGTGAATGACAAAATTCTAACTGTAGAGTTTTCACCTTGAACTAAGCCTGGAACTGTTCTGACATTACATTATGGACTTGAATAGTGTGAAGCAAGAACCTGCCCCATTAGAATTGAGTTATTAATGAAATAATATTTGTTCATTCTTGGGAGCAGAAAATGTAGAAAGTTCTTGCACATTCCTTTCCTTTATAGTCACCCAAAAAAAGAGAGACCTGGTCTAGTGGAAGATGTCATTGTACCCTGGAGTGTTCAACATCAGCTCTTTGTTATAAAAACACCACTGTGCTGGGCTTCGACACAGTTTCATGTGGGAGAGGGGAAGACACAAACACAGATAGAAATAAGATGTCTCAAAGTTACAAGATGCCTCATGGCAATGAGGGCTGGCCCAGGGCCAGCTTTCATGTGGTACCAACCTCTAGATCATGAAATTTGGAGTCTGCTATTTCAAAGTATGGATGTAGCCCCACAGAGCCACAGGGCAGGCATTAAAAGAGTCACACCACATCTTTCCCAATGCTAGAGCAGCAAATAAGCAAAATCTGTTCCCCAAGTCTCAGTTTTCTCAGTTCTGTACATATCTGGAATGATGTTAGCTAAGATACCCTGAAACTCAAAGAAAGAAAAATTAGATGGATTACTAATCAGATTATGCTCACAAATGTGCATATTTAACAAGTCACTATGTAGGTCTCTTTTGCCTTCCTCCCATATAATTGCTTTTACCATCCTGTTCATATTGCAAAAAAACATTGGAAGTGGGACTCTTTCTTGTTACATAGCTCAATTGCATCTACTTCTGAATTCCAATTAA
>NW_008246063.1:4735322-4741235 GCF_000691975.1 Corvus brachyrhynchos
CTGGTGAAAAGAACAATAAAGATTGCTGCTTGACAGCCTCCAGACTGAAATCTTTATGACAAAATGCTGGTTCAAGGGTCGCAGCTTTAGCTGGAAGGTGTTAATTTAGACTAAAAAATATTTTTTAACATAGCTTTTAAAAATTTTTGAAAAATTTCATACAAAAACAATAGGGAGCTGTAGAAATAATATTAAAAAAAAAAACAAAAAAAAGCCCCCAAAAATGAAAAAAACCCACAAAACAACAAAAACAAACAAAAAAACCAAAAACCAAACCAAACCAAACCAAAAACCAAAGAAAATCCCAGAAAACCACACACAAAAAAGAAAAGAAAACAAAAAAACAACAAAGAAACCCCCCCCCATAAATCAAGTTTTAATTTATCCAAACAAAAGGACATCACTGTTCAAAAGGGCTTTAATTTTGTGACATTTTTTTCCTCGTTTCAACTCGGGAAAAATATACATTTTCTTTTTTAAAAATTTTTTTTATAAATGAAAAGTTTGGAAGTGCCCAATAAATTTGCAATACTTTTGCTGACTCCTCTTAGACACATTAGCTGTTTGAATCAAGCAGTGTCATGTTTTCAATCTGGAAAGGCAGCTTTCTGTGCAGCTGCCATCCTTAAAGGATACCACTCTAAATCCCAGCCTATAATCACCTAGCAAAACCTATGCCATATGTAAATATGTAATTCACATGAGATTGGCTCCCAAGGGAATTCCTATTAGAAGCATGAGCTGCATTGAGAGTGGCAGTCTTTTTAGTGCCATTAAGGTAAATGAGGTGGTAATGGGAAGTGCAGATTATACTAACTTCAATAATTTATTTCATACTTCCCATCAGGGTAGCTTTTACAAACAGCTAGTGTTAATTGAAATGTAAATGAATGATAAATTATGAAAAAAGGTATTAAAACAAAGGAAAACAGGGTGAAATAAAAGGAATAAAACCAAGATTCCTACAGCAGAGGAAAGAAAAATGAGTTGACATGTTAATTAGATAGCACAAAATGATGTGAAAACAAGAAAGCACGCAGAGAACTGCCTGTGTGAATAGGAGGCACACATATGCACGGTGTTAGTGCAGTCCTGCCTGTTGGTGCTGAGCACACATGAGTGGCAGAGTGCCCTCAGTCTCTCTGTCTTTGCTGACCCGCTGTCTGAGGTTTTCTGTGCACATCTCCTGACAGGAAGTTTGCAGCTCATGGCATTGTTCTACGTCGATGGAGTACGAACTACACCCTGACCCCTCTGAAAGATTCTGGCAAGGATTTCCAAGGGCAGTCAATGATTTTGCCTGCTTCAGACCTGCTTTTTCATCATATTCATCTCAGGGTGTCCTAGCAGGCAGGATTCAGAAAAGCATGTTGAGTTAAAGCATCAAAATTAGTCTTCTGGTATAATTAGCAATTATGAAAAATCTTGGTATGTTCCACTGAAGGTGGCCCAGAATAACCCCATCCATAGTGTCCTAGACATGCTTTCTTCCCACAGAAATGTAAAAATAGGAAAATTTACCAGGCTGAGAAAATTTAATGGAAGTATGAATCATGTTGACTTGTACTGCTGCAGATTAGTTACAGTACGTTACCATTTTTAAACTATTTTAAGTTTCACCAACAGAGCCTGAAGAGTACAATTAAAGTGTTGGAAGGTTATTGATCCAGGCAAATACTGCCTACCAGAATTAAACACATACACCCCTGCCACTTCTGGAAATGTCTTTCCAGAAGTATCCCATGTACTTGTAGTAGCAATTGTCTATTTAATGATTAAGGAAATGCCAGGAATTTCAGAAAATATTTGTTTGGCTAAGTCATTTCAATAAATGAGCATACTGTGCCTTCTATTCCTTTAATAAGAGATAAATATACTGAAGACAGATTTGAAAACCAAAAGGCTGAAAAGTCAGTAAGTGTTCAATTAGAAATGCATTTGTTCAAAAAATACCTGACCTAATGTAAGTCCTGAGTGATTAAATATAAATTCATTTTTCATTATCAGTCATAAGACACATCAGTGTTAAAACTTTGGAAATGCTCTAAAGAATCTCTTACCAGCTTCACTACAAGAGTGTCTGGACCTTATTTGGCAAATCTACAGAAACCTTCACTGCACAGAAGTCTGTCATCTCACAAACCCTTGGAGGTCAAACCTGATGGATAGAGCAGTGCATGCAATCAGATCTCTTTATGTCACACAAAGCAGCAAAGAAAAGTGAGCCATTACTAACCAAAGTCTTTGTGTCTCCTGTAGAGACAAGCAACTGACTGATATACCAGCAGAGAAAATCACCAAAATGATTCTCAAGGGAATATTCTTTCCTGAAAATATTCAGTACGATATTTTGGTAAAGCCATGAAAATCAAAATTCTGGTGTGGAAACTCCATCAGTAGCTACAAAAGAAATGCCTTCAGCAAACAGTTAAAATTCATTCATGGTCAAAAGACAAGACAAACATTGTGTGGACATTGAAGCTGCTGGATGACCTGATCAGAGACATGAACAAGTGACAAACATTTCTACATTCACTCTTTGCTGGGCTACTTAGCCTCGAAATCTGTTAGGCCAAGGTATTTCTTTCACACTTCTGAAACACAGGGAGGACAGATGGGTGAATTTTTCTATCCTATGTACCACAAGGAGTCATGCAAGTAACTGGTGCCATCTCTATTTTCTGTCCAAATGTAGGGTCTAACAAACATCTGTCCTCTATTTTAGAAGACAGATAATCTCTCAGGGATGTTGTGAAATGCCTGGGAAATCACTGCCACCAGGCTACTCCTGACACCCTGAATCATGGTCCTTGTAAACATTGGCCTTGAACTGCCTTGATGGCTGTGACAGATGCCATCGTGCCTCCAGGGCAAGGGCAAATGGATGAAGAGCAGCTGCTGAAGTGAAAATCTGACAACCTGCAGGAAAATCAGCCTGTCAGATAAGAGCTCTTAGGGATGACAGGTGACATGCTAAGCCTAACAGCCGGGGAGGGGGCTCTCTCCTTCCAGATTACCAAGCAATATTAAGATGAAATAGACCACTTTTTCTTTTGACTCAGGAGTTAAAAAGTGTTCTCACAACTTTAATTCTACTGAAAGCTTCAACCTTTCCTCTTAGTCCTGAAAATTGGGCTGCTGAACAGAAGTTTAGGGAAGGAGCAATATAGCTGTTAACAGACTGAAAAGGATGTGATGACAAATGTGTTTCAGGAAAGAGGATGGGTCCTGAGAAACCCTAGGGCCCAACAAACACTCTTGACTTTTGCCCCAGATGATTCTGCTGTAAGAGTTTGGGCTTGGATATTTGAACTAAGAAGTAAACACTAACTTTATCTTTCCAAGGGTAATTCTAAACTTCTACAATTGTTACTTGATTTCTCAAAGCTAACATCCTCTCATGCAAGCATGGCTTAACTGCAGTTACTGACATTCAGAACCTTACAGACAAGTCTTTCATGAACAAGGCATAAGCAATATTAAATAAGAACTCTCTTGACACAGAGGCTTCAACTTGGAAAATGGTTTTTAAAGAACATTAAGTACTTAAATTCTGTGTCTAGGTTGCAATGATATAATTCAATAATTGAGTTTATTGGAGGAAAATCAAAGAATCATAGAATCATTAAGGTTGGAAAAGACCTCTAAGATCATCAAGTCCAAGCATTAACCCTACACTTCCAGGTCCACCACTAAACCATATCCCTAAGCACCATATCTACACATAATAATTCAAAAAACAATCATAAATTTTCTCAAACTCTGGAAAAAAAAAATACAGAGGAGCAATTGTGATACCAGAGATGGCTATAGATCTCGTCACTTTTATTTTGCTATATATTTTTATCATATGTCATAATCTACTTTCAAATGAGACAAAATGCTTAAGATCTGTAGACAAAAGACACCTTTAGAGCAGGTTAGTCTTCAGCTCACCTGAAATGTATGACTAGATCTCTACTACAATAGCCTGAATCTATGGTGATGGGCTCTGCAGGCCCATGGATAAGCAGGAACAAGTCATAATTAAGTTTCTTGAGACATAGTTAAATCAGGTGATCCGTCCAGACTCAAGTTCTGTGTGACAAATGAAAGAGAAATCAATAAATTGGTTACTGCCTCTTCCCACTGTGTTGTTACATGTCCTCTCCTGTAAAGCTTTCCTTCTATTTAAATCACAGCATCTTATATATAAAAAGTAATGTAAGAGAAGTGATATGTTCTGCTTCCAGACACATCTTCCAGTGTTAGTTTTCCCATTCACTCTTTCTAAATTTTGTACTGAATATCTGAAATCAATAACTGATTAGGCTGTAGAAACAGGAAAGTGTTATGTACACCTCCTAATCACTTGGTATTATTTTTACCATTCTAAACTAAACTTGAATCTTTATTTTTCCACTATATTTGTCTGTACTTTTCACTTTCAGCTCTCTGTTTCATTCCAAGGTCTCTTCATTTTCCTTAGAACTTTTTCTTGTGTTCTACTTGAGTTAAGTGTCCTCTTCATTTTCCTCCATGTGTTTCACCTATCATTTCTCTGTGAAAAGAAAAAAAGGAATACAAGGTCACTTTGTCAACGAATCATAGCAGATATGCATAGAAGCTTAACTTTCAGTGAAATAAATCATTTCGATGTATCACTGCTTCCAAGACAAATAAAATGACAATTTTGGTTTCCCAAAATGATTTATAATTTTCATTACATCTGCATTAAGCTCTTAGTTATAAACCTCTGTGAATGTAGCTAAAAAAAAACCAATTAGCATTGAAATCAGGCCATTTTTGAAGATAACCATTTGGTGATTTGCTTAATTGCAATATTCAGTAATTGACTTGATTGGAGGGTGAGACTGAAAATTGAAGGACCTCAGAAAATGAACTGATACAACTTTGATATTAGATTTCTCACTTGTGTATTCATATCTAATTAAAAGCAACTAATTCTGCTTATTTTGCTTAATTTTGGCTAATGATAATACCCAAGAACTGAGGGCCAATACACAAAAATCCTCTTCCAAACAATGCATCCTTTTTCATTTTCCTTACCTTCAATGGCTAATTGCTCAACTTTGGCATTGACCTTCCACAGCTGAATGGAATGATAGAAAAGATGTGAGGAGAGAGACGGGCAGTTTCTCTTTGAAGGGATTATCCCATTTGTTGCAATGTTTTCCATTAGTCTTCAGTTGTTTCCTTTATTTCTTCTTAGATCTTTCTTTAAAGAGGATAAGTTTTACATACTTGATGTTGACTGCCCAGAAAATTCCAGAAATATCTCAGTAGGCAACTCAGTAGGCTTGAGGAAATGATCAGAGTGCATTTTCAGATTTGTATAAGGTTACCTAGTTTTCAAGACTTTTATGTTCACAGATAAATTGAAGTCTGGTGTAAGTAGCAGTAAATTAAGTGCCCTAAATGTGTCTTTTAAAGTTTGATTAATTTATGTCCATAAAGCATTTTTCATTGTTCAGACTAAAGGTCTGTAAGTGCACAGAACAAAACACAATCATTATTAATCCTGTATCTCACTGTATGGGTGTCCTGGTTTGAAACAAATTTGGAGGAACATCTGAAATGAATGTCTTCTGACAGAAGGCAGGTTACAGCCATCCCTCCCCCACCAGGTTCGGAAAGAATTTTCCTGGAAGGAAAGTGAAAAAAAAGAAAGTTATTTATTTAACAAGCAGAGTGCACACAGGCACAGGGGAAAAAAAAAAGAGAATAACGTTAAATAATAAAACTTCTCGCTGTGGTGAGAACCTGGGTAGATTTCAGAGTCCTTTGTGGTGTGGTTTTCTGTTGGGGTCTCCTCCCCCGCCGTGTAGCCCTGGGAGAGGGGCCCTGAGGGCACAGACACGGGGTTTCCCTGCCCCTGCTCAGCCTCGTTCCCATTGGTTGGTTTGTGTTCCC
>NW_008246063.1:4741340-4741974 GCF_000691975.1 Corvus brachyrhynchos
AGAATCTGTCTGTCCCTATATATTTCCTTTCCACGGGACTCCTGGTTTGATATATGCGTGTTGCAGGATCCCCACTGCAACAAATGGTGGAGATTTGTGAGCAGAACGATCCCCGATCCCTAAGCGACTGATTTGTGTGAGTAAACCCTGGAAACTTTGGATTCCTCTTCTTGGTTTTGCTTTGCTATTCCGTATCTAAACTATGGAGGAACGGTGGGAAGACTCTTGGCTCTCAGAGCCGCATATGGACATTTATCTTAAACTTAAAATGATTCTTGAACAACGATTTGTAAATTTTAGCTTGATTCAAGCTCAAAAAGAACTGAAACACTTCCTGGCATGGTTGTTTAAGAACTTTTTCTATGTTTCTTGGGATTTAATTCTTACCAAGGGCTTTTGGAAAACTGTTTGGACACAGTTAATATTGGAGTCAAAATATATGCCGATGGAAGAATATTTTCGTGAATATTATTTAGTTACCGAGACTGTTGAGCAATGTCAGCTGTGTCCTGGCGAAGGGAAGCCTGGCGCAGGGACCGTGCGGCCCAGGCCACGTGCACCGAGCGCTCTGCGAGCAGCAGCGAGGCAGTTCCCGCGCGCGGGCGGAGCCACGCGAGCCGCAGTGTCGGGGGGG
>NW_008246063.1:4743069-4770775 GCF_000691975.1 Corvus brachyrhynchos
AATAAACATCTCTCTGAAACAGCTATCAAGAATCTGTCTGTCCATATATATTTCCTTTCCACGGGACTCCTGGTTTGATATATGCATGTTGCAGTATCCCCACTGCAACAGTTTTCTCCTCTCCAGAGCTGGGGTTTCGCATGGGTCCCTGCAGGCCATGGTGTAGGGCCCCCCAGTATGTTCTGGTGTTGCTGAACAGTCCAGAAGAGAAGAAGAAACCAAAGTCCCAGGGAAAAAACTTTCTTGCCTCAGCTAGCAGACTAGCTGAAAAGCAAAGGAGTTTAACTCTTCATCTCTCTCCTGACAAAAAGAACCAAGAGGTGGGAAAAGCAGGAAGGTGCTTTTTCTGCTCCACAGTAGCAGAAATGCAGGGGAGTGTATATCTGTGTCCTTGAACACAAAACGGGTTTTTTTTCTCCCTTTCTGTCGGACCCAGGTTAAAGACACAGAAAGGCGCAGGATTCTTGTCTGGCATAGGGCAGATGATAGGGAATACAGTATCATACAGTCACCCCAAGACAGTGAGGGAGTATTGGAGAGATGCTTAGCCCAGGTACTCTAAATTATACAGCCCTATACTTCCAAATCCATCTCCCCCAGCCATAGCTCCATTAGCTTTTCTGATCTTTTCCTGTAATGAATTTGCTTTTTGCTAGTTTGATGTAGAATGAAAACAAGGGGCTATGCAATGCTTTTTACAGCTGTGTGCTTTGACACACAGAAGATATTTCAGCTCCCATGATGACAGCATGCCATTCTGATGAAATAATGCAGCAGTCACTTAATAACATGGAAGGAACAGATACAACCTAAACATGCAAATATGGTAATTACCAACCTCAAACACAATTATCTCATGTGCTAGTACTCATAATGAGAACAATATTTCTGTACTGTTTTTTCCCAGAGTCATTTGCAAAACACTAGCTCTGTCTGTTTCCTACCTTGTGGAAATTTGTCTCTCCCACAAAACTTCATTTTCTGTAATGACACAAAAACCACTGGTTCAGCGACCTTGGCAGCTCCTTCACAGGGCACATAACTTATGCTGTCTTTCCACCTTTGTATGAATTGTGTGTCTCAACTCCCACGAGCTGATCAGAGCGACGTGCTCCAGCCCAACACATGCATGGTTGAGGATGCAATTACTGGAACAGCCTTTCCGAGCTGCCCGCTGCAAGAGCAAGAGGTCGGATCCTCTGCGGGTCTAAAACCTGGTCTAGATTCATAATGGTACTGGTGTGATTTATGCTAGGAGAGAGTTTGTGCTGGCTTGTGTGTCCATATCAAATTTGGTTTTATAATAAGACTCCTTTGAGATTTTATCCTTTAAAATAGTTACAGCTGTTTGGTAGTTCTCTTTCTTCAGCTATGATAATGCACTGGTTACTGCCCAGAGTTAAAAAGGTAAGGGACTACTGTTATGTGAATACAATATAACCTAAGGAGCAAATACAGGAGATTTGTTCCAGAGATTTGGGAAGTGTAAGTTGGGACGAAGTATGTACCAACAAAAGATGTTTTCTAGCTTCATGAAACTTTTCATCAGATGGGATTGAGTGGTTCATGTACTGATATTATCCCTGACAATCAAGTAAAAAAATGTAACACATCATCAGAGACTGGCATAAAAATTGCTGTAAAAATTATGGGGGCTCCTCAGAAGCAGAAAATAATCATAAATCTGAGTGAAAGTTTTCTGCAAGATTTTTGGCCTCTTTTCCTTAGACTATATGTTTGTCGGAACCTGGTCGGAGCTGGTTTCCTTTATGCTCATAAACACCCAGGTTCTGAACTCAGTGGTAGCTCACACACAGGGCACTTAGTTATTTCATATACCTGGGCTGACACAGCTCCAACTCAGTTTTTTCTGGAGGTGTCATGTTAAGACAGAACTGCTAGAGGAAGCCTAAGAAACTATTTCAAACTATCTTTTCCCACAGCCTCCTGAAAGGGTCAAACTTAGATCTATAGTTTTTTTGCTTTGTTTTTGCTTTGATATTATACTTCAACATAGACTTGAAAATCACTTGGAGTGTCTCGCTTGTTTTGTATTTTGTGCCAGGTATCAAGGCAGAGTTGGCTTGCACACCAGACAAGTAATCTGTCACATGGGGCAATTGCTGGGGACAGCAAAACACACAGTGCCCTTTGAGAGGTGGTATCAGCTGCTAGAACAACGCATATGGTTAGAGTCATCTGTCATCTCCTGCTTGTAGGTCTTTGCTGATGTTGTTTCATGTGGGGGCATACGAGAAATAAGCAGCTCTTTCTGTGAAAAGTGGCTCTAGCAAACTGTTGATGTTCTCCCACTTCAGGTATGGTGGGAGAGTCAAGCCAATATTCATTAAAGCTTTGTCAGCCTCTCTGCCCAGTTCCCACTTTTCAGTGACTAAATGGCAAGATCAAGTCCCTCTCTACCCCACTATTCCATCAGCTCTCCGAATAATTATCTTGCTGATTTTCCAGTTTGATAAAACTAGATACATATTATAATTTACAATTTTATTATTTAAATAACATACACATGATGTTATGGATCAGTGAGAATTTTAAAAGTCATCATAATATACTTTTATACAAAACAAGAATCTGAACAACATATATATTCTGTAATTCATTTGTTTGTGGCACCAAGAATCTATGCAGGCCAATAATAAATAATGAAAGTTGAAAAAATTACAGATCATTAATAATTATATAGATAGCAAAACTCAGTAATTTAACTCTCAGCCAGGATTATCCCCTTCATAGATATCTACTGAAATGATTTTCAATCTTCAACTCCTTTCTTGCAGCTATACTGTAAGAAACTCCATGGTTTTCATAGTATTATCCTTATTAAATTCTGGATGTCTGTAGCTCCATGCAATAAATTTAATGAGTGCAAGACCCACTCACATGAAAAGAGAGTTCTTTCATCGTGAGACTAGAATTTGACCCCATTTTTTTGAATGAGAGCTGCTTCATAGCTTTTCATGACAGAGCACAGTGAGGTTGGCTGAAAGCCACAGTGAGTTTGCTCTCCCCTAAATCGGTCTGAGGGGCAGGACAGACAACTGAGATGTGAACAGAGAGACTCCAGCACGAGCTGCCAGCCAGTGCCACACTCTGCTTTGAAACCAAAGAGGTGTCAAAGGCTGAGGGCTTGGGGTCCCTGAGCACCACCACTGCTGCATGGGCAAGGACAGTGCCTGGAGTAGAAACTCGTGGGCTTGACCCAGGATAGGATTTTATTCAACATAATGAGAGGCAACACTTCATGACCACACATACCATGGAGGCTCGGTAACTTTTTAGCCCAAATTTCATTACAGATTTTGACCTAAGACCTGCAGACAACACTGATGGTGGCAGAACCCTGTGTCCCATTGAAATTAGTGATACGGTACCCACAGTAAATTAATCTTGTACAAGCCTTCAGCCCCTAACCTCCAGCTGATTCTTGAAAGGTGACTTTCAGCATCACTGTAACCCAAAAACATTATCAGAAACATTGAAATTAGCATTTTTTAAATTTCCCATATAACATTTGAAAACTGTTCTTGCATGAGGTCTAACTGAAAATAAGAAAACATTTTAAGTTTGAATGTGAGTTACTTTGAATTTATGATTATTTTTCCTATACAGAGGTTACTGAAGACTAGAAAATTGAAGGATCCATTAGCTGAAATTCGTTTAATGCTTAATTTTTTCAAGGCAATGGGATTCTCAACACTATAATTAGAAATAATTTTGGTATCCTTTATTTTCTCTGTTTTAAAATCTTCCTTTTAGTTTCCTACTACAATATCTTTCTCCTACCTTGATTTGACAACTTGCCTTTCAACCAGAGTCTCAGTAAGTTTAGTAGAAATTTACTTCTTGATCAAGGCCTTACAGAAGGTATTACATTACATCTCATGACATTTTCATGTCCCACTTCTTCGGGTCATCTACAGTGTAGTTCATCTGAATAAATTTTGACATTTCCATTTAGGACCTCTTTCTAGCCTATGAAGAGCGATAAGTCCTTGCACGGTCTGAATTTAAACTTCTGAAGTAGGTCATGGGAATTGTACTTATTCACTCATGCCTTTTCTCTCAGCTGTCTACAAAGAAACCTGGGGTGACTGGCACAGCTGGAATCATCTACACTGAAGATCTCTAAAGCTGGATGAGGTGAATCCCGCCCCTGTTTCATAATAAAGTCAAATTGTGAATGACAATGGCAAGTCTGATCTTCACTTGTATGGCCCCTTGTTCTGAATCTTTGCAGAATACTATAAATATATCGCCACTGACTTTTTACAACATTTGGGACAAATCTACTTATATTACAGCCTGCAATGAAAAAGAATGTTTTATTACTCTTGCTCAAGGAAAAGACTAAATCGCTCCCTTTGTTATAAAAGGCCTAAAAGTGTTTATCTGAACAGGAGACATTGATATTCTTTTATCCTTTTGTTGCAGCTGAGCAGCACACTGGGAAGCCCTGATGTGGAATTCACAGGGATTCCAAGAGATACTTAGAAGCTTGATTTTCATTTAACTTTCTTAAAAAAAATAAACCTTCAAAAATCTGAAACTAGGGTAAGAGAAGAAGGAAAAGAAAATGATGAATTATTTTGAAGAGCTTTGGATCCAAGCAGAGACTTGGCCTACTTTCATTATTTAATAGTCAGGAGAAGAATTTCCTCCCTCATGTCTTTTTTTTTTAAAGAACACCATCCCCCTAAACACTATTTCATGCAGGTATTATTTCCAGCTTAGAAAATGAAATTGCTAGTTAAAATAAAAATATCAAAAGTTGACACATAATTGAACTGTTTCTCTTTATCCATGTAGATCATGACGATTCTTTTATTTATTTAGGGAAGAGGCTAGGCACCTAGACTGGCTGGCAGATGCTGTTCAGCTACTCATGGAATATCATCACTATTGTTTATATTTCATTAAGTGGGCTATGCTAGTCTTGAATTCCAGAAAAAGGTAGGTACCTCTGCTGATATCCTTACAAATACTGAGATAAAAAGGAGGATGGAAATACCTGAAGTCCTTTAAGTCCTTTGGTGAGGAGCTTTTCCTTTCTGAATTTTCCTAGAAGATGATCTTTATGGTTTCTGTGATGCAGATATGTTTATTCTTAAACAGGAAAATACTCTCGGAAACAATTTACCTTGTAGACTGTTAGGAGGTAACCGTATAGCCAATATGGATTTGTGTCCTACATACCCTGAAAGAGGAGCTCTAAACTGCATTTCCACTCCCTAAAGTCATAGAATCATAGAATGGTTCAGGTTAAAAGGGACATTTAAATGTCATTTACTGCAACCCCCCCTGAAACTAGATCAGGTTGCTCAGCCCCTCATCCAACCTGAATGTTTCCAGGGATGGGGCATCCACCACCTCCTTGGGCAACCAGGTCCAGTGTTTCACCACCCTCAATGAAAAAATCGTAAAAAATTTCTTTCTTGTGTCTTGTGGTGGCCAATTAGCCTGTGGCACAAGGGACAGAGAGAGCTCTTGGTAAGACAGTCTCTGGTGCCAGAGACTTAGTGGTCATGATGAGGGAAAGAAGTCTCTCCCAGGATGCTTGTTCTGTTATGGTAATCTACCCCAGTTTGGCTTCCCCAGTTGGCTGTCAGCCTCTACCCCTTGTCACTCCCCCATAGCTTCCCCATTGGTCCCGTTCCCTAATCCTGCCTTTTCCCCGCCCCTGGATAAAACCTCTGAGTTCAGCATTGTTCTCGCGTTTGCCTCTGGAACATTTCACAGTGTGGAAGCAATAAACTGCTCCTGTGGAATGCCATGCACAGACCCTTCCCATCTCTTTTGTCACCTACTTTATACGGAAGCTAGCCATGCATTTGTTTGTGCATGCATGCGTGTGAGCTACGGAGCCGGACAGAGACAGCAGTAGTATCTAGACTAAATCTATCCACTTTTGAGTTTAAAACCTTTATCCCTTGTTCTATCACAACAGGCCATCCTAAAAAAGTCTGTCCCCATCTTTCTTATAAGACCCCTTCCAGTATTCAAGTATTTCAGTGTGTAAAGCCACAATGAGGGATCCTCAGTCTTCTCTTTTCCAGGCTGAACAACCCCAGCTCTCTCAGCCTGTCCTCACAGGAGACATGTTCCATCCCTCTGATCACATTCATGGCCTCCTCTGAACACATTCCACAAGGTCCACATCTTTCCTGTGCTGAGGGCCCAAAATTGGACACAGTACTCCAGGTGGGGTCTCATGAGGGGAGGGTAGACAGGGACAATCACCCCCCTCAGCCTGCAGGCCACGCTTGTGATGCAGCCCAGGATACTGTCGGCTTTCTGGGCTGTGAGTGCACACTGCTGGCTCATCTTCAGCTTTTCATCCACCAGAGCCCCCAAATGCTTCTCCCCAGGGCTGCTCTCAGTGACTTCATCCTTCAGCCTGTGCTGATACCGGTGGTTGCCCTTACCCAGGTGCAGCACCTTGCACTTGCACATGTTGTGGGCCCACTTCTCAAGTTTGTCCAGATCCCTGTGGATGGCACCTCATTCTTCTGTTATGTCAACTGTACTCCTCAACTTCATGTCATCTGAAAACTTGCTGAGGGTGCACTCAATCTCACTCTCTATAGCACTGATAAAGATATTAAGGAACATCAGACCCTTCAGGGACACCACTTGCCACAGATCTCCACCTGAACATTGAGCCACTTGCCACTACCCTCTGGATGTGACCATACAATTGTGCAAGTCATCCAAGTCTCCTCCATATTATTTGCACCTCCTTGTGCAAATCCATCTTTGTCTGGCTTATTATTTTTCCCTTTCTCTCCATTAATGGAAGTATTAGTCATTTTGGGGAGTGGGAGAAGAAGAGAATGGAATCTTGAAGATATGTTGCCACTGATTACACTTCCAAGTTGATGAAAAAGTGCTGTTCCCAAATTTAGTACTGTGCACTAGATTGCAAGGAGCAATGCACCATAAATTACTGCATTTATGACATGCAATACAATATATAGACCATTTTGCGAAATTTCTGTGACAAGTGCACAAGAATTATTGAAAAAATACCACCCCATTAGGTACCAAATTCAATGGAAATTTATAGCCACCTCTGTTTCCACACCTGCAGGCATTAGTGTCAACAGTATATTTCCTCTCCTCTCCCAGTCTTGCATACTTCATGCCGGTAGCTGTAGTGTGAAATAATTAGCATTTGTCCATTAGGTAAATAGCTCTGTGTGTGTGTGTGTTGAGGACAAAGGGATTTTTCTTCTTTTTCTTCTTTCTCTTTTTTTTCCCCACTATTGTATGTCTGTGCACAGGTTTCCCAGGGGACCAGGCAGACAGAGCAATTTGTGAAAAAGCCTGAATTAGGGAAAAGAAAAAACAGCTTGCTTCAATTTATGTGGAAGGAAGTCTTCTATTATATATTTATTAGGAATAGAGCATCCCTGTAAGCATGGCCACTGATACTCGTATCAGAGAGAGGTGATTTTCCCAATCTATGTTGCTGCTAACATCTGAAATAACTTGCAAATCCTGTGGCACACACAATAATAATGTGTCACCTTTGTAAATCAAACCTTACATAAACTAGCAAACAGGATGAAAAAAGAGACAGTAGCTAATTGAGCACTAATTGTGCTTGACAAAATTCTCAGCCAGCATATGCTAATATTCCTAGTTAGGAGGCTGAGCTGGATCTTAGGAGACTTCACTTGTAATACCTAATATCCAATTCCTCACAGATGACTATGACTTGATTTTTAAAAGATCTGTTTAGGCTGCTAAATCCATCTGAATGCTCCCAGAGCCAGTGTTTAGATTTTTAAAGACCACTACTCAGTCACTACTGAAAGATTTCTGGCATTTCAGATTTCTCCAATATAGCCTAAAAGTAATGACTACCAGGTACACTCACACTTGCCTTTGGCCATATAATTTTAGAGGGAAAGATAGGGTCTGAGTGTTTGATGACCTGGATATTATGTCAAAAGCCTTCTCTTTAGGGCCAGTAGTCAGGCTTCATGGGATGCACCTGCTGGTGCTGGGTGTGCATCTCCTATACCTAAGGAAATTC
Source organism: Corvus brachyrhynchos (assembly GCF_000691975.1). Classification (NCBI taxonomy): domain Eukaryota; kingdom Metazoa; phylum Chordata; class Aves; order Passeriformes; family Corvidae; genus Corvus; species Corvus brachyrhynchos. The sequence goes on from NW_008246063.1 coordinate 4,751,129, forward strand.
AAGGTAGTCCTTCACCATTTTTACTACTTTTATAATGTCCATTTTGCTGCTGCTCTTTTCTTTTTTTTTTTTTTTTTTTTTTTTTTTTTTTCCTTTTCCTGAGTGGATTTGAAATCATATGCTTTGCCTAATCAACAAACTGGGATATTCTGTATAAGGCTCCCTCAATCCCTACTGCTAAAGCAGTTCCAGTTTGCATGACACTGTGAAATATTCTGTAGACTAAAAGCACTGGAATAGAAGCTGGAGTCAAAGAATAAAGGGGATAGGGTTATCTTAGGGAAATGTGGCTTTGTAAACCTATATAGGGAGATCCACTACTGAAATGCCTTGCAATTAAACTCTGTTTCCACCTGAATCCAGTAGTTACTTTGTTGTAGTCACTTAAATTCTGTTCCTCAGAATTCTCTCTGTCTCTTAAAACAAGCTAATTGTATTTCCTGATACAGTTATCAGGGCAAACACATGAAGGACTTTGAGATGATCAGAAGTCCTTGTGGCTGCCCACTTTTGCGGGAAAAAAAAGAACAAAACAAGCAAAATAAAACAAAACAAAAGCATAACAACCCATCTAGAAAATGTAGACTTAGATCTGTGATTTGATCAGTCAAGCACTGATTATTATATATGTGCCTCTGTATGGTACTACATTGAAAAATGGGTCTGATTATGCTCCGTTTTCCTCCAAGTAAGCTCTGGGTTTTTTTGGGTGGAAAAAGAAAAGATTAATCTCAATGTTCTCTCAAGGTCAGCAAATGACTTTGGGCATATATATCTAATACCTCTTTTCCAAGCATGAGTCTTTTATTCCCATTACACTTTTTCATTCTAAACATTATAAGTCCAGTTTCCCTGAAGAAAACATTGTAAAAGGAACTTTTTTCCTCCCTGACCATGAAATCAAAACACAGCATAAAAACATTACTTATTTTCTTATAGACTGATTGAGTCACTGTCCCATACTTTGTTCTGTATAACACTGGTGTATTGGGTAGCACGACCTGGGTCTTTCCAGATGAGTATAACCAAAAGATGTAAATGTTTGCCCGAATGGGAATATATTACAAGGAAAGAAAAATAAATTAACTTACCAGATAATACAATGTAGTTTATTTCTTCCAGAGAGCATATTTTCCGTGTAAACTTTATTTTAATAAACTTGTCTCATACAGTATTCCCAGCACCACATTCAATCCAACTTCAAATGCATAACAGCTTTGGAATATAAATGATAGTTTACCTAATGCAACTTGAAGATTCAGCTCAGACTCGAGACTACTGATTAGTGTTCTCATTTGCAGAAGATGATGGGTCTGTATCTGACAAATTTTGAGACAAAATACTTATCTGCCTCTTGTGTCACAGACTGAGGTTTATTTTTGTCTCTTCTTGTGTTCCCTTCCTGTGGCAACTGAATAAACTTACTGTAAACCTCACTGGGCCTGAATAAATCATCAGAGCTAAGTTTTGTAACATAACTAACTAAATAAATAAAATAAAGGAAGAAGATTGTTTCTGGCAATAAAGGATTCGCTGGAAGGTAATAAATAACAGTGGTATACCTTCAGGGTCCATTTGGTAAAGAAAATTCTCTTTAATACAGAGATTATTTTCCCTCTGCTTTGAGACTGCCCTAAATCCAGCAGAGAGTAGCCTGTCTTCTACCATCATCTATCATTACATAAAGTCATAAAATATGTCACAATCATAAAATATTATTGAGGTAATTTAAAAGGCAAAAAGATACCTTTCTGTTAGCAACACACCACATGTACTCTTTTGATAACACTCCCTGGCATATGAAAAGATTGTTTCTAAAAGAACCAAGCTCAGGTGTGAGCCACCAGGCATCTAGAAAGCTCAGATTTTGCCACTGTAAGTAATTTAGGGGCCTTCATGAAGAATAACTAAAACCTGCCCCTTTTTTGTGGCTTCAGTATATATTTAAGACTGCATTTCCTACATTCTGGAGGAATAGCTTCTGGTTTTCTGCACCTTACAATTAGCATAAATCCCTCCTGATGAGTTGAGCCCTGCAGGGTGTCCCAGAACCAGTAACTGTGCAAGCAGGCAGGATCTCTGACTGAAGGGAAAATTGAAACAAAATAATAAAGTTAATATCTCTTTGTTTTTGCTGGTTGGGTTGTACAATGTAACCAAAAGCATGCTATTTGAGGAGTAAAGAAAAAGAGGTGGGAAGGAAGGGAAAAGCAAAAGCTCTTTGTGGATAAGTGTGTAATTCACAAGGTTAAAGAAAAAACCCATGGGTAACATGACAGGCAAATCCATAAAACTAATAACTTGCTTGAAAAGGTGAATTTGACCTCGATATATTTCATGAAGCAAAAAATGTTCACTCAGTATTGTGATCCCTGGAGTCTTATACAAAGGATTTGTTAATTTGTTACCCACTAGGGCACCTGTAGATGAATGTGCAGAGAATGCAGCTGACTACACTTCTGCTTTGTCATTCTACCTGCTCATGATCACCCGTTTTAGTAATTATGGAATCAGAGGAAATATTTGTCAATCTTTCATAGGTAACTGGAATAACAAGGCAAGATGCCTTAATTTTAACCAGTGAGTATTGCATATTGATATTTGAACTTACAGAATTTCCTATAAAATATTTTGAGTTTTCCTGGGGAAATGTAATGCAATTGCAGGATCTGATCAGTAGAAGCTCCTGACAATGAAGCTCGGAAGACGCAAAGTAGCATTTCTAGTTATATCTGCTATTTAAACATGTTTTATAAAAGTTTATTTAGTGTTGTATTTTTTGGTGATGCCATTCCTCCAGCTGTGATAAAAGCAGAGAAAAAAGTACACGATCTCCTGGAGGCAATGGTGTTCCTATGAGATTCACTGCTATAACTGATACTAATGTGTTTACAAAGCTTATCAGGTACAATGAGCTTAGCTGGCCTCAGCAGTAGAAAAGACACCTTAGATCTTGTTTGTGTTCCTCCACCAGGACATCCTGATCATAGAACAGTTTTGTTGGAAGGGTCCTTTAAATGTAACCTAGCTCCAACCCCCTGACATGAGCAAGGACATCTTCAACTAAACCAGGTTGCTCAGAGCCTTTGATGGAGGAAGGTTTCCCTGCATTTGGGAGAATGTGTTGTTTCCATCAGAAGAATGTAATAAGTTGGATGTAGAAAATTAGTTTGATGCCATCCCCATCACTTGCACTGACGTCAGAAAATGGATACAGTAGGGATTGAGTGACATGATTCATACAGTGGAAAAAATACTTCTTCAAAGCAGGAATTGCAATCATTTTTGCTCAGGCAAGTAAATATTAGGAGAATACAGAGATTTTTTTTTTTCCTAGCTGTAGTTGACTTTACAAAGAATCAATCTCATGTATGGGAATAACTTCTACCACCTAGCACTGGGCTGAAGGAGCATTCCAGCACTGCTGAGACCTTTGCATAGGAGTGGGAACTATTCCTCAATACTTCTTCATCCCTCAGATCAGGTTGCCTTATCGGTCCCTTTGAGTTCTCACCTGAACGTATGACAGACAATGACACAGGTCATGGGGAACACAGGCTGCAACAGCATCCTACTGCCTTTATTTGAGATATTAGTTTTATCAAGCTCTCATTTCCCTTTTTTCTAACTTTAAAATCTCAGCTGATTTCCTTTTTGAAGTTGGTTTTAGAAATGGAAGTAGAAATACAGCTAAAAACTGCAACCAAATAATCAAGCAAACTGAAAAATCCAGCAATAAATCCCAGTCTCTTGCTCTGTCAGTCTTGTTAATTGCCACTTTATGTAATACCTTCCTCTTCTGCTAAAGGTTATTAAGAAGGATGCTGAAGCCAGACACACTATATAGTCTGGTATTATGATATAATACCAGTCTGGTATTTTATGAGAGATTGCACTGTGAGATTTTCATCTAGGCTCTCACATGAGGGACTCCCTCTGCTCACTGGTCCATAATGACTGACCTACATATCTCTGCCAACCAGGGCTTTGCTGGATGACTGCATTACCCAGCAGAATTTGACTCCCCTCACTATATTCATTTGTCACAGCAATTAAATCCATGTGTTGATTTATTGAGTGCAGACCTGGTATGAAATGTAGGAATGCACAGGACTCGTTCTTTTCTTTCTGACATTACACTACCTCTGCCCAAAAGGCATTTGGCTATCTTCTTGTTGCTTTTAACTTGCCTAGATTTACTTTTGTCTTTTAGTGACAAATAATTAACACATCCCTTAATTTTTAATATCTCATTTTTTTCCCTCTCTCTTTCTCCTTCATATTTATTAACATTAGGTTCATTAATGTTGTGTCTTCCCTTTAATGTCCAACATGGAATTTACTCCATCCCTCGACTGCCATTCAGTTATGAAGATCTGAGAAAGACCCTGTAACTCTGGCTGGGGATCCAGAATCCCAAAAATTAATATAGTTCCAATGTCTCCTCAATAAGTTTATCAATACATGCATGATCACTGTGTCCCTTGAAAATTAGGTTAAATGGTTTCACCACTGAGGACATGGGCTATACCTCTAGATAAAAAGGGGTAATTGTCAAACACACAATGAGAGGAAAATGAGGGCTAAGATTCATCTGATACTTTGGGTGCAAATCAGATAATCTGTGTATGTAGTGGGAAAACAGGGCTGGAAAGAATCTGGAGAGTGAAAATGTACTTAAACCTTTACCAAAATATTCACCCATGGTCACAGCACTTATGGCAAGGCACAGGAATAGCCTGCTACCCCAAACCAGTCAGTATGCACCTCATAGAATCATGGTACCATCAGAGAATGGCTTCAGATGGAAGGCACCTTCAAAGATCATTTTATTCCAAACCCTTGCCAGGGGCAGGGACGCCCTTCTAATAGACCAGGTTGCTCCAAGCTCCCTCCAACCTGGCCTTGAACACTTTCAGAGATGGGGCAGCCACAGATTCTCTGGGGAAGCCTGTTCCAGTGTCTCACCACCTTCCAGGATGTTAAAAAAGGGCGGGGTTTTTCAGCACTGTGATCAACTTAGTGGCCTTTCTTTGGACTTGTTCCAACAGGTCCATGACTTTTATATTCCTCAAGGAAATGTAAAGGTTTTTTTCTTGGGAGTAAGATCTGAAAAGGTACTTAACCTAAAGAGTCTGAGTCCAGTGATGGCCTTCCTATCTTTGTTTCAGACTTCTTTCCAGCTCTCCTGATGCCCACACTGTGCAGACAATGGAGTATTTGACATTACTGTGAGTCAGGAGGCAGAAATTTTGCTTCAGACAGGGCTGAACAGTCCTGTCCTAAGGTAATATCCTGGTTCCTTGGGAGAAAAAAAGAGCCGTCCTCTTTTAATGCATGCCTACTAATTGAGGGACCACAGAAAACCTTTGACCATTTCTCTTTCTAGTTTAGCCCTGGAGTAGGCAAGAGCAGTCCTGCTCACTGTTCTTCTTGCAGTAGAAAACTTATGTTTGTTATGGCTGCAGTGTTCCCTAAGAATTTGCACACCAATGGCTCAGTTCCTTCATGAAACTAAGTCCTAATCCATGGTTTCCTCTGTAGGAGAAAATCTTTAAAGCACGAGACAGAAGAGTGTAATATTCTGAAAAAGGCAAGTTATCCCTGTCATTCTGTGTATACTTGGATGCCAAAAGAGGCGACTTCAAGCCTCTATCCCAACAAGGTGATTTTATATCTCTCAGTGAACATTTTTACTTTTTTAGTGTTGCATTAAATGAAGAGAAACAGTGGGAAAAGGATTGAAGTTAATAATGCATATTTTCAAGTTTTTGCTGTCATATCATTTTCTAAATATAAGAACTCTGTGGCTCCCTTCAGAAATGGGCTTGGGGCAATGAGAGGAATGGACGAAGATGTTTTAGAGTAGCCTTGGGAAAAATGTCCCAATACTGGCAAAAGGAGGGATCTAGAGCAACTTTCTAATCTACTTCATCATGATGGTGCCCAATGGATCCCATGATGGTGGGGCCCTTTGGGGAGAATGACTTGTCCCCCTCTATAGTGTGATCCCGGACAGGTTTCACTGGCATCTGCATGCTAGAGCAACATGGAGGTGAATCAGGACTATTGATTTTATGAAGGAATGTGCTTCACCATATGCTTAATAGAATATTAATTCAATGCAGAATAGAAACAAATAATACATTTTCTCAATTATTTGGCACATTATACACACAGTGTGTGGGGTTGACGTGACTGCACAGAATTAAGAAAGCTCATAACACCAAGGAAACCTCTCATTTGCTTCAAGTACTGAAGCTCCAAATGTTTATAAACAGGAAGTTCACACTCTTCCTTTCCACAAAACACTTGTCAATAGTTATATTAATTTCATTTTTAAACTCTTCTCCTTGGGATGACCTTACAACTTGTCACAATCTTAAAAAAAAAAAAAAAAGCAAAAAGAAAGCAGTAACATTTGGAATTGAATAAAATATATAAGTAACTATCTCAAATCATCCCCTGTACAAGAAGAGATCCCCAGTGTCTCTCCACAGAGAGAGTCAGACAAGCAGGATGAAATGGATAGCAAGGAGGGGTTTCCTTGGCAACATGTGCTTGAAAGGATCCAGAACTTCTACCATCCTCCTAAGACTCATTTTTGTATTTTTTTTATGTTTGTTTGGTTTTTTTTCCCCCTTACACATTTTTGTGTGGAAGGGAGGCAGGATTGTGAATCAGGCCACTGAACCTGGTCCTTCCCTGCTGCCAAAAGAAGTTGCACAAATCTGACATCTGACTCCATTAGGGCTTTGAAATGGCACCTGCTTAGGGTGGACTTTGCCAGCTCTTGTGTGAAAAGCAAACTCTCCTCAATGTGCTCAGTATCAGCATTCATTGTTAGTCCTACTTGGATTCACACATGTGCAGGGGTGTTTTTTTTCCATGTTTTTCTTTTCTTTCCCTCAAAACTAAGCCAAGAAATGAGATAGGAACATTAGATCAAGTGAGCAGCTTAGTATGGTTCAAAGATTTTGGATGATACTGGTTAATTTCACCTTGTTTCAGATGCCTAAATGAAAAATGGCCACCTGAGTGGAATGACTGTACATTCCCACTGATCTGGCAAACACCCAGAGTAATTCAGATCTCTGTTGGGTTGTTTTGTCTTCTGCCGGCACAGTCCAGGTATAAGATCATAGAATCATAGAATCATTAAGATTGGAAAAGATCTCCAAAATCACCAGGTTAAGACTTCGCTGTTCATTCAGGGATTCTAGAAAGACTACGCCTCTCTCTTACGTGTCTCACTGTGTATCTGAAGGCCTTAGAAACTCTCTATTACTGTGAAAGCACTTCAAAGATCAGAAGGGTGCAAACTTACATCAGCTTCCAATCAGCTTCCATCAGCTTCCAACCTGCAATAACAACTCTGCTTTTCTTTCTAATAATTCCTCCAGATTTCCAAAACAAACAAATATTATCTGATAGTTTCAGGCTTCAATTTTTTCAGTTCTCTGAAACTACTCCAGACTTACACTAAGGAACTGAAATGAGCTAATTAAGCCTACAGACAACGCTGAATGAAGTGCAGAGCCAGGAGGTGGGCTCAATGATCCTGGTGAGTCCTTTCCAACTCAGCATATTCTATGATTCTGTGAGATGAGATTTTGGTCCCACTGAAGTCGATGGTCCCATTGGAGTCCATGCCATCCTGTTGAGTAGAGTTGTCATTCACAGATGTAATAGACTTGTCTTGAATGGGGAATCAACTGAAAATATGTTTTCTAGTTGATCTGATATGGGTAAGGAAGGCCACAGTAATATTCTTTTGCCTTGGTGGTGTTCCATTTATTCAAGCGTATTCTTAATGCTGCATCAGTTTTCAGTTCAGGCTGGTTTATAAAGTTTCATAGGAGAGCTTCTTGTCTGGACATCTTCAAGAAACTGTGACAAGGCAATTGAGGACTGCTGACTCTTTCCTGTATGTAGGACATAGGATGTGCATGGTAGGAGTTGTTAAATTGTGTTGCCTAGGTTTCTGTCCCCTATGAACTATTCTAATAAACTTAATAACAACACTATTTTGTGAAAGAACATTGTGTGTGGATGGAATCCAACAGTTACAGTCAATGGCCTAGTAATAACCTGCAGTGCTTTTATACTGGACACAGCCTCTTTCTTTGGAGTCCTATGACAGCTTTTTGTTGTTAGACAGAATAAAAAAGAACCTCAAGAAGAGCAAAGTTTGGGATAACAGATTTTAATTTATGAAAAAAAAAAATATAATTATCACATATAAAGGGCCAAAGACAAGCAGCTTGGAGTCAGGATGAATTAAATTCAATATTGGAGTAAGGAAGCAGGGGGAACTCTGTGACCTTTAGTAGGCAGGAAGTCAGGAGATCAGAGAGTCATAGAAGAGCCTGTGAAATAGAGATGGAAAATACAGGCTTGCAGTGAGGAGCAGACTGGGACATAGGGCAAGAGGCCTTATTTACTCTCTCTGAGCTTTGATCTCTTTGAATTTAATATCTGGGGTATCATACAAAGCAATATGAAGCTTATACCCTCCTTTTGATTATTTGGAGAAAGATTACTTGGTCTTGGAAAGTAATTAGGGTATTTTGGTGGCAGTGCTTTTTGTAAACGGTATTCCACAAATTCACTTGTTTTCATAATAATTAATTTGAACAAACTCCAAAAATAGGTTTTAATACATCTGCAATTCCCTCTTGAATAAAGCAAATTGCATTTTTACATAAGAGGACAGATCAGTTACTCTTTCTTCTGGATGTGCTGGAATCATGAAAATAACTACCCACTGGGAACCTTGCAAGGCCTCAACTTCTGATTTGTTTAACCATAATTGCATATTTATAAATTAGAACAGACTTTTCTAATTAATTTTGTATTGTGCGAGTAACATTGGTTAGGAACAACCTGCTGTATTAGTAAAATCCTTGCCAAGAACATAGCAGTCTGGAGTCACATTCAGTTTGAAGGGAAATGAAAGGCAGCCAGAGCAGTGACTAGCCTTTTGTTTCACTCATGAGAGGTAATTACCAACCCCAAAATACAAAGATAAAGGCCTTTCAATAAACTGACACCTTCTGCACATTAAGTCCCCAAAATGTTTTTAATTCTGTCAGACACAAAGGAGATGAGCAAATAAAAACGCAATTTCCAGTCAAAGTAAGCAAAGCAATATTGTTTGGCAAAAAAAGGTGGTTATGATGAATTTCCTTTGTGCCTAAGCAGTCAGCATATGGAACATTGCACAGCTCCATCCTAAGATGTGCAGAACCATATTTGGTGACTCTGGATGCTCAGGTCTTTCTGCAAACAAACTGCTTTGATTTTGTAGGCAGGGCATAATTTGGGTATGAGCTGGCAGCAATGACACAGAATTTATGGGAAATCCGTAAACCACAGTAAATTAGGCAGGATGTCTCAAAGGGCATTAAATGCCTGTGTTTAGGTAACTGAATCTTTCCCTTGATCTCTACAAGTCCGTTGTACATGGTCTTTATTCTGCCTGAGATCAAGCAGCTTAAAAATCCCTTCTGTTTTTACAAGGAAAATCTTGTTAGGGCATCCAGTTGTCAGAGCTGAAAATTGCTTTTAGTGTAATTAATGTATTAACTTTTTAAGCAGAAGTACTACCATTCTTATTAGGCCAGGCATGTTACTATGCAATTACTGACTGGTTTAGACAGACTCTAGTATTTTCCCCCTTTCTTGTTATGTTTTTATAATTGGCCTTGCAGCTTCTCTCTGACTCTCAAGGTCAGTGTTGCCTGTATTTCCCAAGGAGGAAGGGACTGTGATGAGTTACCAATGTCCCAGGTTCTCCACCCATCTTCACAAGATGCTTGCAGTGAGGAAGTTCTTACTCCACACTCTGGGTACACTTTGACGTTTTCTTAACACAGTCTGCTTTTTTTCATTGGTTTCAAGATAAAGTGAAGCTTCACCATCACCTTGTCCCTCTTCAATTAACACAAAGACATGATATGTGTTTAGCAATGACTACTCAGGTTTGCGAGACCTTTCCACACATGACATTTAGAGATGAACTAAAAGGATTTAAGCTAAAATAATTTGATCAATATTCATTGAGCTGGGGAACTGTTATTACAACTAAAATAGGCTAAAATCGGCTCAGACTGAGACTAGGCTGGATAAATCCTCATTCCAGCTTTTGTGAGTTCTTCAGTGTTTTACATGATGTCATCACGTAAGTGACATACTGGAGCTGTCATACAGTGCCACAACCTGTGTGGCAGCTACACGTATTGTGAAAACCCTTCCAAGCCAAGGGTTTAGCCAAGGGTTCCTCTTCTGGAAATGCTTATTGGGGTCTTCTCAAAGACCTCTGAGAATAAAGGAATAGTTTAAGTGGATATTTAGGCCTGGAAGATATTTCAGTGAAAAGGTAGCTAGGGAGTCTCTGCTCAGTTTTAGTATGGACCTGAAGGTTTCCCTTGGGTTGTGACCTGTCAGGGGTTAGCAAGCATAGTCCTGGAAGTGATGTTCTTGCAAAGAGGTGCTTACACCTCCTCTATGACCTGACAGAACCTATCAGCTGGCCAGTTTGAATATGGACAATTTTTTAAGCCACTTAAAATTTTGACCGTCTCTGTGGTCCACATTTAAGAATGGACAAAGCCCAGGGGAGGTCTGTCTCATTTCCAGTGCTGGGACAGGTGGCTGCAGGGCCCATACGGGGCCCGGCGGGCTCAGCCCAGGCCCTGCTCGGGCCAGGCCAGGCTGGGCCACGGCCATCCTGGGGCCAATGGGCCCTGTTCCACCCGCGGAACCCCCACAGCCCTACTCTGTGCAGATGGTGCGTGCCCCCCCCCAGTGCAGCTAAAGATTCAGCTGAAGCTGCCCTGCTGCCTGGCAAAGATCATGTGACCAACAGTGATAAGCGAAATTCCAGCTGCAAGGCCCCGGTGAGATTAACCCTTTTAGTGCTGTGAAGAGCTGAAAACCTGAGGGAAGAGAGAGAGGAGATGCTTAAAACTGAAAATCTGTTGTAAAGCTATGGGTGGTGATGGACTATGATATATCAGAGTACCCGCTGTAATTTCATGAAAGCGTGGGGGGTGGAGTGTTCAAACTGTACTTGTGAGCAACAGCACCTGTGCTGGAATAAGCAAATGCTGAAGCAGCTGTAATTTAATGAGAAGTTTGAACAGGGAGAGATGGAAGTGATGAGGACTCTTGCTCCAAATCGGAAGGAGAAGACCTCAGCTCCTAGAGATGCTCCCAGAGATAGTCCTAGAGATGAAGATGAGGAGGACCCTTTGCTCCCAGGGACAGGGGGAGGGCCTCTGTTCTTAGAGATGAAATGCTCCCAGAGATGGGTGAAGAGAACTTTTGTTTCTGAATGGCTCAACCTTAAAATGGTACCCCAGTAGCTCAAGATTGGACCCTCGAAAGCAGTTGTGGGAAAAGCTGCAAGTCGGGGGAAGGGACTCTCACATGATGCGAGCAGAGAACCAACCCGGGCAGCTGTCTTGTGATACTGAACCAAGCAGAGAACCAACCCGGGCGGATGTCTCATTGTGATACTTGAAGCCATGAGAGAATTTCTTGTGGAGATAGTCTCCATAGCATGAGCAAGAGAGACTCCTCTTCCTAAATGAACTGAACAAGGTTATTATGGCAGTGGTAAACAGACTGAACATCTCAAGGGTTGTCTTTTTACATTGTCAGTGGGAAAAGGGAGGAAGGTGGGGGGAGGAGAAGTGTTCTGAAGGTGTGGTATGATTTTATTTTCTTTTTTTCCCCTTCTTTTAGGTATTAATAAACTTCCTTATATTCTTTCAGGTTTTGTGCCTGCTTTGCTTTTCTCCTAATTCTTATCTCACAGAAGGTAAACAGTAATGAGTATTTTGTACCAAACCACTACACCTGTCTTTGTAGTTTGCATTCTTACCTTCTATAAACAACAAAATTAAAGTGAGGACTGTCTTGCACTCCCAGGGCAATGCTGCAGTGTGCTGCCTGGACATTAAAAAGGTCACCAAAATCACTGGCCTGAGTACTTCAGCTGACATTTTTTCTCCTCAGAATTGTGAAAATTAACTCAAGGGTTAAAGAAATAAATGCTAAAATTGTTTTCTCTCTTGAAGAAAGAATGAAATCTTGTAGAGCAAAGGATTTTTGCACACTTTTTTGGCTGATGCCCCTTCTTCACTTTGGGATTTCCAATTATTTTTAAAACTTTTATCTTTAATAGTAGCACAAAGATGTGTGGACATGAAACACAGGTAAACAAAACTCAGTTTTATTCCTGGAGAAGCAACGAGAGAGTATGAATGCCCCATGACCAAAATTAGTCACATAATTTGAGGTTCTGTTGGCAGGCATCCAAATATTGCAGTAAGGATGGTGAAATAATAACTTATAAAGAGCACAATCATGCTAATTATTTGAATTAACACCTCTCTTGTCCATGTCATTTGCTCGATCAGTAGCAGATGAGTACAAAAGGTATTTGTAAAGCGATCTCAAATGCAAAGAGAAGTTTGGAGCTGTTGTTGCAAACTACTAAGAAATCTAGGTTTTAAAAAAGCAACTATATTTTGCCTATATTTTTTTAATTTGGCAAAGAAAATCTATGGGCTTCTGGGTCTATAAAATCTAATTCAGTCAGTGTAAATCAGTGTCATTGAAGTGCACTGGTTGGCCCTCAGGAAACACATGTATTTGGTGAAAACTGAGTAATAGTAAAAAGTTCAGTGAAGTTGGGATGCTATAAATGCCAGCAGAGAATGTGGCCCATAATGTTCCATTCTTGTGCTATTGCCAAAAAGCAACATGAGAAACAGCATTTGTTCATGTTGCACTTCTGTGACCATGTGCAAAGTGACAGTGGCAAAAGCTTATCCTACGCTGCTTGCACTTGGATTTTTTTCTGTTGCATTATGGCAGTTTCTGCATTCAAGATTAGCATTCCCAGTTTTAATGTGTTTGCTTACATGAAATGCAAGTTGTAATTAAATTTCAGGCTGCTTAAGTGTGCCTTCATTTGTATAAATTAGAAAAAGAGAAATTAAAAAAAAAAAAACCAACACCTTTCATTTTCATTTCCCTCTCAATATTGTATCTGAATTAATAGTTAAATAAGAGGAAACAAAATATTTTTTTTTAAAGGATCAGTGTTAATTAGCATTTCCCAGCCTGGGAAGGATATGTTGCCACAGAGCATATATCACTTGCTTCACAAAGACAAAATGCTTCAATAAAATGTTTTTCTGCCCAGGGAGTAAGAAATGAGCACTGGCTTAGCAAACCAAAATTCAAAGATTTTACTTCATCCTGCTCATTACAGGTAATTGGAGCCAGCTCTGAGAAGGAATATAGGCTTTTAAGGTAAGACTTAAGTAAATTTAAGGCACCTGAATCCAAAAGGACTTAGAAAATTCATTTACTTGGACTTAAGACACCTGAATTGATGGAATTGATTTTGTAGTAAACCATATCAGCTTTCAGACACCAGGCAGTCTCATGTTCTGGTGGGCACTCTCAGATCCTCAGGAATACACCAATACAATACACAGATAAAGTTGTGGATAACAGGCTGATACCACACTGTCTTCCCAGTAGCAGGTTTTCCCATGGGCATTGCTCTCCTCAAAGGATGCAAAACTCATGGCAAGCTCTTTGCTAGGGATGAGGTAACAGGGAAACAATGGTTGCTCTGTATTTCCTCCTTTGAAATTTTGCCAGTAGGAATTAATAGAATCATAAAATGGCTTGGGTGGGAAGGGACCTTAAAGGCCACCAAGTTGCAGACCTGTATTATCTTAATATCTATCTCAATACCTTGTACTATCTTAATGCTTTGAAGGTATTAAGAAGAAATTCTTTACTGCGAGGGTGGTGAGGCACTGGCACAGGTTGTCCGGAGAAATTGTGATTGCTCCACCCCTGGAAGCATTTAATGCCAGAGTGGATGGGGCTTTGAGCAATGTGGTCTACCGGAAGGTGTCCCTGCCCACATCAGAGGGGTTGGAACTGGATGATCTTGAAGGTCCCTTCCAACCCAAACCATTCTATGATTGTCTGATTCTCTGAAGGGGAATATAGATACAAATTTTCTTGATGGAGAAAAAGCAAAATAATATCAAATGCTGAGAAAGGTATGAATATTCAATCAGCGTTCACTGAGCCCTACTGATATCTCTTTTAATTATTTATTTGTTGCTATAACTATGACAATTCTGGATATTCAGGGTATCCTCATAAATCACCAGTCTCTTATTAAACCAACCTGCATGTCATCTGGGCACCAGCTGCCAATGAGAGAGACATTTTGAGGTCTTCAGCAGATTGTTGCTTCCTTGCAGTGGGGTCTGAAATGAAGGAAGTTTGTGTTGATATTAGCCATGACAGAAGGTAAAGGTGAAGCTGGTTGTAAAGAGCGAGCAGGACAGAAGGGCCTCACAGCAGTAAGGCACTACTGGATAATCATCTCTGTAACAAACATCCAGCAGATGGTTCCCTGTGCTGTGGGGATTGTCCTAGGAATAGGACATTGCCAGGACAAAGATTTTGACTCCAACAAAGGAGCACACACTGCAGGCATTGCTGTGTGCAGGTACCGCTAGCTCTGCCTTCTAAGGTTTTCTTGCCTTCCTCATTATAGTGAAACTAATGGGCACATTTGAGAGCAAACCAGCACCATGCACAGAGGTAGCTACTTTAGATGCAAAACAGACAGGGACTGCATCTTTGAATGTTTCCTTTGTATTAGCCCTGACCTGGTTTGTCTATAACAAGGTAGGGCTCATTCTGCATCGCACAGGGCTGGCATTTCCCCAGGCTGACACACACAGCATCTTCAGCAAAGTCTGTGTGCCAGGGCTGTCTCCCAGCAGTTAGGCCTAATGGTAGATGCTTGCTTAAACCCATGACATTCTGTCCCATTCTTTTCTCCTGTGGAAAGGTGATCATACACAAAACAAGTTGTGAATGGATCAGAAGCTTTTCTACATCTTGTACCATGTGTGGGAATAGTGTGAGAATACACAAAATGGCCCATGCAGGGGATATTCCAAGGAGCATCACTGTTCCCAGGGACACCCTTTGGAACTATTTATCTCAGTGGGAAGATATGGCTGGAAAACCAAGATGGAGCCCTATGTTCAGTGACAGCAGAAAAAGTTGTTATTCACTCAGCAGTCACTAGTAGGTTAAAGAATGAAGCAGAGGGATTAATTAGTCTTGACTCTCAAATTAAATACATTTTCTTGGGTTTGGGGTGTGAAATATTGACAAAGGCATTTTTAATTGCCCAGTTACAGTCGAAGGTGACTGAAGTTAACAACTATTTATACTTATCTTTAAAAATAGGGCCTACATGAAAAAGGGGAATAACCCACCTTCCCACCTATTTGTTTCATATCAAAGTATCACAGTAAGGAGAACAAAAAGTTTAATCAAATCCTTCCTAATATATGCTTTCCAAGATAATCTTAGAAGGGGAAATAACAAGGGTTGGGAGGGGAATTAAATGCAGCCCTTTATAAACCCTGAGATTAACTGTTTAGGGTTCTCATGAAGTGGGAACAGGTTCTGCCCCTTTGTCCTGATTTTCACCTTTTCCATATCTGTCAAAAACTGAAGAGCTTCATCTGTGGACTTCCTCTGAGTTGTAAGAACTTCTTTAACTCCTGAAATATTTGTACTTCCAGTAACCAATTATCTTAGATGCGTAACCTTATCAAAAGCTTTTTGAAACTCAAAGTTAAAGCCTCTGGCTGCACATCTCACCATAGCAGGTATAACTTCAGAAAAGTGTTATCTGTTTCTTTGCTCTGCACATTCCATCCCAACACATGTGGAAATATGACGGCTATCATCAATAGCCTTTTATCTCTCTCTATTATAAAAGAAACAAACAAAGCACTCTGGTGTTAAAAAAGATATAAATTTCTTACCCTGGTCTCTGACTCTCCAGTAGCTTCTATATTGGTCTGAAATGTTGGGGTTTTGTTTCATCTTTTGTCCATTAAAATGTTTTGGGAGAATCACCTGCAGTTATTTAGCCAAATAAAAAGTCAAAGCCTATGGTGTAACTCAGTGATGAGTGAGGAGCATGTGAAAAAAGCAAAATGCTTCACTGGATATAAAAAATAAAAGAAGAAACAATAAATATTGGAGAAATAATTTTACTAATTAAATCTGAGTGTATTTTTTAAATATCCTGTCTAACAATATAGTGGTCATATTTAAGTCTCACCAATATTTTTCTTTCCAGTCTAGAGTATTAATTCAACAGATAACACTTGCTTTCCTTCTTTCAATCACTGACACCATAAATGTCTGCCCTCTCATCCGCCTAGCTATCATTGCACCTTACTGATTCTTTTTCTGCTGTTACTTTTCTATAAATTCAAAGTGACCTTGACTTTCCTTTTTAAATTTTATTGGAATGTTGTAAATTTTTAGTGTCCCTCAATCTGTTTCTTTCCCTCTTTTGGGTATTTGACTTGTTACCATCTTGAAGTAAAGGTGGATGAACTACTGGATCATTTTAACTGAGATGCTTTATTGTCATAGTATTTATACTGCACTTCTGAGCTTTAGAAGGGCCATGGAAGCATCAGCCTCTCTCCTGCCCTCTTTTTTTTTTTTTTTTTTTTTTTTTTTTTTTTTATTAATCTAGATGAGAGGTTTGGAGGGCACTTCAGATTTATTATCTTTCTTTGAAAGGTATTGAGGTATTGGCTCATAACAGAAATAGATTTGAGCTAGTTAAACCATGGCTCCTAGTCATATGGGAAGCTTTTGGGGCATGTTATTTGTATATCTTTCTTGTAAAATTATGATTTACATGTATTTGGGACAAGGATGATTTTTTCCTTCAAGTTTTTAATGGACTTGAAACAGTGGTAGTATCCTGTATTCTTTCAACAGTAGAGTCTAATTTTATAGACTCCTAGACTTTAGCCCTCATGGCATAAGAAAACTGTTCTTGATATATGTGGAATGAAGATTTTTGTGAGGAATTTCAATCAAACATCTGGTTGCCAATGACCCTGAGCCATACAGCAGTCCTGTGTTCAGCTAGTTATTAACAGTCTTATTCTGCTGTTCAAAACACAGACTGTGAATAGCCTGATTTTAAAATGACACACAAGATGAATAGGGATCAAAAAGCAGCTGGTCTCCTCATAACTCTAAGGACTGCCAGGTGGATCAAAACGCTCTTGGTAGAGTCCGAATGGTTCCCAGGTTCCTCTCACAGCAGAAAGTGGAGGTCTATTAGCAGAAGTTACAGGGCTGCAATGTTTTACATGTCCTTTTCTTTACCTTTGTCCTAGAAAACCCCCTTGAAAATGGAAATTGCTTGACTGCGCTGGTAAGTCAGAAGCCTTGGTTAAAGAGCATATTAAAGCAGCTTTTCTGTTTAGTGAAGTTGTTCTTTAGACTACTTATTTCATATCTGGGTGTCTCAGTTCCAAGACGTTCCTGGTTGCAAAGATATAAATATTATTGATGGTAATAAGAGGAGACTGAGGGGAGATCTCATTACAGTCTACAGCTTCCTCACGAGGGGAAGCAGCAGGGCAGACGCTGACCTCTTCTCTCTGGTGACCAGTGACAGGAACTGAGGGAATGGCTGGAGTTGTGTCAGGGGAGGTTGAGTTTGTATAATGAGAAAATGTTCTTCCCCCAGACCGTGGTTGGGCACTGGAAAAGGCTCCCCAGGGAAGTGATCACAGCACCAAACCTGACAAAGCTCAAGAAGTGTTTGGACAACACTGTCAGGCACATGGTGGGATTCTTGGGATGTCCTGCACAGGGCCAGGAGCTGGACTCGCTCATTCTTCTGGGTGCCATCCAACTGAGGATATTCTATGATTCTGTGATTAGTGGGAAAGGACCTTCCACCCCCACTAATGCAGAATGATCTCTACTTTTATTCAGAGAGGCATCTTGAGGATTAACTTACCCCTGGAAACCACCAGTCTTAGAGAGCATCGACTAAAATCCCAGAAACAAATAAGAGAGCAAAAATTTTGTTAGCAAAATTTTTGGAGCCTTTAATTCATCTACCTATACTCTCACCATGCTATGAGTTGTGTGGAAGTCTTAGCTCTAACTCCCTCATTACCCCTCCAATTTAAATGCTTTGAAAGATTCAGTTCATCAACCCAAAATGCAATCATCTCAGCCAGCTAAGTGAACACAACAGAGAAATCTATACTGTTTGCCATGCAAGGAAGAAACACTGAGATTGATTCATTAGTCTGTCTTTCTTATGCTAACCTGCTCAATCAGAAAGCACATCCTGTTGAAAATTTAAAGGACTTCCTGATAACATCATAACAATATGGAAGCAGATCCTCTCTGTCAGCCGGTTTAACTCTGTAGTTTTCCATTAGCTTTGAATTCCCTGGTACAAACCACTCCTCTAAGTTCCTCAGATGTTAGAAGCAGAGGGTCTTGAGACATGAAATCACTTATAACTGATCATGCTTTCCCTCAAGGGGAAAAAAAAGGCAAAAGCAAACAAACTAAATTAATTCTGCTGCAGTATATTTAACATGAATAGACAATAAATGCAGTCTAGGGGTACCATGGATCATAATCTATCACAATCAGGATAATTTATTTACAGATTTCCTACACTGCAGATCAGAATAAAGAGAGAAATCTCAAATGTACAAAGGACTTCTTGTGTACCTACTACCTTTAGTAAAAGTTTCAGCATTAATTTACAAACCCCAGACTTCTGTCTGGAGATGGGCATTTACTTAAAAGTGTATCCTCAAAGGTTTCTTCTCAGTTAATGAAGTGTGAATGGCTTTTAGAGAAGAGCACAGGGATTTTTGTATTCAAGTTCTCCATGAATAAAACACCCTGGTCTAGATAAATGGGCATTCTAATTTAAAGATGCAGTTACCCGTGTTGGATCATCAGGCCTACATCCTTCTAGCTCAGAAAAAAAGTATTACCATAAGTTGTGAACTGTCCTTTTAATGCATGAACTGGTTGTTCAGAGTGTTATTGATTCACCAAAGAGCCTCTTCCCTGGTGCATCACTCCAGGGGCTGTCTAAGTCTAAGAGAAAGTAATAGTGCAGTTACTGTGAGTAACACACACTTGCAGCAGTGTATGCCAGCCCTCCTATATGTCTTGCTCAATGCTCCTGGACTGTGCAAACACCACAGTCCCTCTAACCTTATTAGTCAAACTTCAGATGCCTGTCATGGCCTTTATCACTATTAACAATCTAATATGAACAGTAGTTGAAAATTTTATTTTCTTTAGACTTCCTATATTGCATATTCAATTTTTCTGTTTGTATATATATAGTAATTTTTTGGTTTTTTTTTTTGTTTTATTTGTTTAGGGTTTAATTATTGTAATGTAATTGCTGATCTTCACATGATAGTTCCTCCTGAGACTCCCTTCTGCAGGCATTGCCCATTCAGCACACTCAGTTTAAGATTTAGCTCAGGATCAAGGTGCTTCCATGTAGGATTCTGTATCTGTCTATATATGAGTGAGATATCCAAATTCCCATTACAGATCTAGTTTGCTGATTAACCAGGATGGATTGATTTTTTTCCTTTTTTTTTCTCCCTAAACACAGACATTTTAGGGAGAAAAGTTCCATTTTAGATGTCATGGTGTATACAAGGCATCCATTTACATGTTTTATATATATACATATAT
>NW_008246063.1:4770811-4778825 GCF_000691975.1 Corvus brachyrhynchos
CTATCCTTATAATCCAGGACAGAGTGATTTTCCATGTATTATTCAGACACCTACAGGTAGATACCTATATGTAATGATCTTTAACTGGAGCTGAGCTCCATCCTAGCTCTACAGTAAAAGCAAAAAATAAAAGCTGCATCTTTAATAAAGGTGGAACCAGGTTCTGTGTTCTCTTGAAAAGAAGACAAGTTTTCTTACCTTGTCCTGTGGTTTTAGTGTGCAAGTCCTTTACAACCACACACAAGATTTTCCCAAGAAATTAGGAAGGATTTTTACATGGCTGTTATGGTGGAGCAGCTGAGTTGAAGAGTTCTGTGAAAATAAAGGTATGTACGATTCACTTCATATGATTAAAAGGTGCTGTAGTTTCACCCTGACCAGCAGCCAAACCCCAGGCAGACACTTGCTCACTCCCCCAAAAGCAGAATCAGGGAGAGAATCAGAACGGTAAACACTGGAAAACTCACGGCTTGAGATTACAGTTTAATGGGGAAAGCAAAAGCTGTGCACACAAACAAATTAAAACAAAGAGTTAATTCCCTGCTTCCCATGGGCAAGCAGGTGGTTAGCCATCTCCAGGAGAGCATGGCTCCATCACAGGTAACCATGACTTGGTAACTTGAACACCATCATTACAAACATCTCCCCTTCCTCAGTCTTCTCCCCACTTTATATACAGAGCATGATGTCACATGGTCTGAAATATCCCTTGGTGAGTCTGGGTCACCTGTTCTGGCTGTGTCTCCTCCCAGGCTCCCCTGCACCCACAGTCACCTCCCCAGCGTGGCCATACAAGAAGTAGAAAAGGCCTTGGCTCTGTTTAGGCCCTGTTGAGCAATAACAAAAACATCTCTGTATTATCAACCCTGTGTTCAGCATAAATCCAAAACCCAGCCCCACACCAGCCACAGGAAAGAAAATCAACTCTACCTCAGCTGAAACCAGCACATATGCCAACCAGATATTTTTTGTACATACATGTAGCAATGAACAGGGAGATGGAAAGGTTTGATGTGGCTCAGGGTTGTGTATTGTTTGATCCAATACTTTCCAAAAAGGTTGTCTGAAGTATAAACCTGTTTGTTAAACATTTGCAGCTTTCCCTATGTACTTGAATCCATATTTTATGTTTAAGGTGAGTTTGTTTCAGAGCTGCAAAAGCAAAGCTATTGCTTTAGACATCATAAAGCACCTGGTTAAGCACAAGCCACGCATCATTAAGATTTGGTAGCATTCTGCGTGTGCACATCATCTGAAAAACTAAATTAAAATTGAACAAACAAAACAAACAAACAAACAACAACCAAAAAAAAAAAGAATAAATTCTGAGGTGTAGGTTTCAGCAATTTAAGTCTCGTTCATCTTCAAACAGACTTAATGTGCTGTATTACAATCCAGCTAAATTACATTCAGATCAGCGTGAAAACAAATTCAGGTGCACAGTGGGCTTAATTATGCTATAGACAAGTGCATCACTAATAGCAGAAGGGGACACTAGAAATCAGCTACTATATTTTCTGAATCCGTTTCTTCTTTTGCAGTCACCTTAACATTTATAATATATATTGAAAGAAATGCATGGACATAGTCTCATTTATTAACTAGTTGTCTTTGCACCCTTTCCCAAGATCTTACTGGGATGTGCTGGGATGTACATCCCACCTTCAGCCTTTACCTTTTGTAACCGGTGTTCTCCAGCTGCTCTAAAGTTGCGTAAAAGTTGGCCACTTTAGCAGGCCCAGCAGGGGTAATTGGACCCTACAGCAGTTTCCTTTTAGTAAAATCTGAGAGCAGGCTTGCAGCGATGCAGAAACAAAGAATTACCTTCCAAACATAGTATTATCTATTTAGCGGAACAGAAGAACTTGGAGCAAACTGCAAAACCAGCTGAAGGGATGAAAGTTGAGTGCCTATAGCAGTACCCATACCTCAATGGGTATTGAACCTGGAAAGTTCTCTAGAAGCAAGAAGGATCACTATATCCTCTCAGATCAACATCTATTTGTCTTTCCTATGGTAAATAGATCTTTATTGGCAGTTATATTCCACTAGTTTCAATGAAGAACTTTAATTATTCCAAGAGCTTGGTGATTTTCAGTATCCTTTGATTGTAAGCATGATCTTAGGAAAAGAAAACTTTTCCAAACAAGAGGCATTTAGAAAACAGTGGCTATCCTGTTATCCTAGCTGTTTTAAAGTTGTGCAGGCTTTTTATCCTGGTAATTATTACAATTTCTTTGTCTTCACTCAGTTTTGGCATTCTCTGGTCCATCACCATTCAAACACAAAAACAGGGAACTCTTCTTAGAGCCACAGTAAGGCTCTCTAACCTGAAACGCTTCTCTGCATAATACAGTTTCTCTTTTTTTCTTTCTTTGCTAATTTTACATGTCAAAAGACTCTATCCCTTTCTTTGAGAAGCCATGGACCTTTTCATGAGCCAACAGGTTTTATAGCCAGAGACACATCCTTCATTTATTGTCTTTTGCCATCTGTTAGCCAAAATAAGGAAGATCTCCTACCCAAGAAGGCAATATAAGCTAAGTTTCATATTTTGACATATTTTGCTTGGAGCAACTTTGTCTAGTGGAAGGTGTCTGTGGCCATGACAAGGGGGTGGGAAGTAAATGATATTTAAGGTCCCTTCCAACTCAAACCATTCTAGGATGCTATGATTTCTGACTTTTATTTAGCTCAATTTTTCCATTATTCAATTTAAAGATAATATGCTTTT
Source organism: Corvus brachyrhynchos (assembly GCF_000691975.1). Taxonomy (NCBI): domain Eukaryota; kingdom Metazoa; phylum Chordata; class Aves; order Passeriformes; family Corvidae; genus Corvus; species Corvus brachyrhynchos. Next base: position 4,773,546 of record NW_008246063.1, read on the forward strand.
CTTTTGAAGAGAGACTCAGAAATCTTTCCTCTCCCAAGTGTCCTGAAATGGAATAAGAAAGGGAAGAAAATATGCTTTAAAAATTTATATTGAGGGGCTATGGTGGATAACACTGCAATTAGAGGTTAAGAAAATGCTAAAGGCATGTTGTCCTTTTAATGGAGGTTCCAATTCAGATCTTTTTTTCTCCCTGTGTAGAGGCAGGTATACAGGGACTTGGAAATGGATGCATGCAGGATCTGCTAAATGTGTTTCTAATTGTCTAAGTTTAATAATTGATAATTATTAAGATATTATTAAATAGACAGAGCTCTTGAATTTTTCTTTCACATAAAAGATAATTGTGCCTGAGTTTTGCATAGTCTGAAATTAAATGTGTTAAGTGCTCCAGGGACCAGCATGCATGTTCCATGAAAGATCATTCCTCTTGATAAGAAGGAGTTAGAAAATGTAATAACTTTTATTTATTTGGTTTGTTGCAGCATTCAAAGAGCTAAAGCAGGGCTGGTGAGCCATGGTGACAGGTGATGGCCACTCTCCTCCCCATAAGGAAACAGTAGATGTTGCCTTCATTCTTGTATCCTTTTCCTCTCATCAAAAGCTCATAACAGGACCTCTGGCCATCCAGGCTACTCCCTCTAAGGTGATCTACCTTTCTTTTGTGCAGACCTCTCTTTTATCCCCTTTCTTTCAGTCTCCTGCACCTCAGGGAAGCAAAGAAGAGGCAGAAATGACTGCTTCAGATTTTTCCTATTTTCTACTCCAATTTGGAGGAAGAAGAAGGATTTTTCAAGGACTGAGAGTAGCAAAGGGCACAGGGCACATGAGTGATGTCTTAGGAGGATAAAAGATTCTTAAAGTTTGGAGAAAACAAAAGGTATGAAAAGACAGCAAGGGAGGTGAGGGCTACACGTTTGGAGAATCTTCCAGGAAACAGAGGTCAGAGTGCATCAGAAGGAAAAGGGATAAATTTATGCTGAAATACGATGGATGAGCAAGATGAGACAGTGGGCAAGAGAATGAAGGAAATACAGAAAGAACAGAGAACTATGAGTGTGTAAGACTCTTAGTCTTTGCTTTAGAAGTTGAATAATTATGCTAAAAAATGCGTCATCATCTTTACATATTTATAGAAAAAGAGATTAAACTCATGGGCCAAAAATATAGGAAGAGTCTAGAGAACTGATAGAAGAAGAAAAGAACTGTGGGATACAGTAAAAATTTTTCTTTCTTCTAGATTTCCAGAAGAAGATATAAATGTGCAAAAGAAAGCTGTTACAGGAAGCAATAATTTTAGCCAAAAGGATTTATGTTTGTAGAGATCAGGCTTAGGTCTGAATAGAAACACAGCAAAATCTAGGTCAGTATTGGATCAAGGGCCTTGGATTAGGGTTCAATGGACTCTATCTATTGAGATGCCTTATGAGAAGCGTTTTGGTTCAGCAAACGAACTGTACCCCAGCCTTATGAAGTTCTTGTTGTAGCTGAGACAGAAAAAATGTACTTTCACAACATTCTGGATGCAGTCAAGTGTCAACAGGTAATTTGGAGTATTCTCTGTGACCACAATGGCTCCCTGAAGTGAGCTTTGGTGAGGGGCTGAGAAGGGCAACCACTGACAAAAAAACCTCCTAAATGTTTTCCATGCTGCTTGCTAAACACAAAGATAATTTTGCAGGTCCAGCTTTCCTGGAATTGTTTGTTTTTCCAGGAGAGTAAGCAGCAAGACATCACCTTTCAAGAGGCAAAGTGAAGTTCTTTTGTCCCAGTATTCTTCTGTGTGATTTTGCAAGACTGTGCTCTTGGATCATCAAATAGACATGCAATGAATGTTCAGGAGACAAATTGAGTTCTTCTGGGCTTATTTTGCTTTGTAATGATGCTCCTGTATACTAGCCTAGACAGTACAAATAATACTGTGCTGGCAAATCTTCTGTGACTTTCTCAAGTGTGCCCGCATTGAATGCTTTTATGTCTTTGAAATCACAAGCTTTCATCTCTCATTCTAAGGCACAGCAGCCTTTAATGTGTGTGGTCAGGTGCCTGCAATTGCTTTCTTTCAGTACAGAGAACCAGAACTCCAGAAAACGAGACACAAATCCAATATATGGGAATAACTCTGGATGAAAATGACTCCTCTGTTGTATTTCTGTAGTAAAATGGGCTTCATGTAAAGATTTCTCTCCCCACTCACACCCACTTCCAAGGAAATCAAAGAAATTCAGTGAAGCACAGGAAAATGGATGCCAAATAAATTTTTTAAAAAAAATTAGTTGTCACTATTATGGCCATTATCCTTAATTTTGTAAAAATCATAGGCAAAAACTAGCCATGAAATTAAGAAATTAGAATGAAATACAAAATGGTTCATTAAAATGCAAAACTGACTCAGGAAAAACACTTTTCCAGTAATGAGAAAATCTGTGTGAAATTACAGCTTTGTAATAAAGGACACTGGTAAGTGCACAGATTCTGATAGTGAAGATAAATGGCAGTGATGCAAAATATGATCCTAAAATGTGGATTAAAAAAACCACTATCATATTATAGCAGAAATAGATGATATTTGAAATGATTCATTTATGACAATTTAATAGTCATTAAAGCAAATCTAGAAATAAAACAGTGCTGGAAATATATTTGTGTTATATTAAAGACATGCTCATAAAAATTTTGTGAAGGGTTACTAAGTAGTTAATCAATTGCAGAAGACTGTTCCACAGTTTCTTCTTTCTCACTGATGTTATTATATCCTCAATAGAACATTATGATCCTTAGATCAAAAAGATTTTTAGATCATTGGTTTCTTTTTTGAGATAGTACCCTTTTTTCCATTCTTGAATTAGTCCCAGAGGCTGATGGTCTTACAAAGCTGAGCACAGAGAATTGTCGCTTTGATACAATGCCATAGACTCTATAAATAATTACCCTATATTTTCAAATAAGGAGTCACTTAAAACAAAGGACTCCATGCCTTCATTTTTAAAAAATGAATATGATCTGTTATTAAAATTCAGTATTTTTTCAAGAAATGTGTGAACAAAGGAGACCAAGATATCCCTTGTAAATGTATATTTCCTAATAAAAGTGCTTCTTGAACATGGATCCTAATAGCAATATTTCTTCTATATAATTCATTAGCCATATATGATTGAGAAAAATTCTGTCATTTTATCTCCTCAAAGGATAAATATGGATAATGTGAAGTAACTGTGGGGAAAAAAATGGTCTTTCCTTTTATCAGAGGATGAAATTTCTGTATAAATACGAAAGTCTTTGTGCCATTTTCCACTGAAAACTCAATTGGGATATTCTGTGCAGTTGTGACAGGATTATGGGATTTAGGTTGTGAGTTGGAATTATGAAATTTAAGTTTATTCATTAGTTATAACAGTGGGATATCTGTTTTCAGAGGTGTGCCTGTGCACTCAGAATCCTGCTGGCATGGTCCAGACTGTCTTCTGGACAGATACCTGCAGAGGCAGGATAATGGATTGCCTGGAGACAGCATCAAAAGTAAAAACCAGGTGACTGACCCAGCCTTTAGAATTACATATTGAACTTGTTGTACAGGAGCTGTTCAGATGGGAATTTCAAACTACAAATTACTGATGAGTCAGCTTCTGCTGCATCAGGACCAATTCATACATCTAAGTAGGCTGAGTGAACTCCTGGGTGAACTAAGCCACAGACTTTTTACATCACTCCTGCTACAGGAGTGTTGTGCATAGATAATGATATAAATGTTTTCTTGCAGACCTGGTTGTGTAGGACCGTCTTTTGTACGCAGTTAAGACATTCAAGTAGGTTTTTTACGTAATTAAGGTGTATTAACAACCAAGAGTTGTTGTCCTGGGGTTCTCATGTCACCTGGGCCATCTGGCTTGTACAAACTGAGCAAAACAGTGGTTTGGGGCATCTTTCTTGATTTGGGTGAAGATACTGAGGCAAGGACCCAGTCTTGTAACAGGAGTTCCCATCACCATCAGAAGTCATATAGTTGTTTGGCCAAATTAAATTATCATGGCATTACCTTCTGCCAGAATCCCAACAAATTTCTCTCTACTTCTAGCCCTTTCTCTCCTTCTCTGTCTCTTTCCATCTCTCTCGTTCTTTCTTTCTTTCTTGCTTTCTCTCTTCCTCTCTTCCTCTCTCTCTCTCCAGTTTTTGTATCTGTGTAACAGTTCTGATCATTCATGTGTAAATAAAAAGAAAAATCAATTCAGGCTAGAATAGGTATTGAGACAAATGATTGTACACAGGCAATGGGAAACCATACCTTGTGAGAGTGTGCTGAAAGAGCTTGGCTTATTTAGCATAATAAAACAAAGACTCTCAAGGAATATAATTGTGATCTATAAATATGCCAGGGGAGTAAACAATAGTGAGAGACAAGTACTGCTAAAGCACAATGTTTTTATGTAGCTACTGTAACATAGCTGTGACTAAACAGATTCTGAAAGCTAGACATTGATTCTCATGGAAGAAATGAGACATAAAGAATATTCTGGTAAGAGTAATATGGGTAAAAAATATGGGAGTTTTATACTGAAACTATAGGTTTATGTAAGAGAACACATGATGCATGCCTGGGACAGAAAAGCACTGGTTTTAGTGGCCCAGGAAGTTTCTTCCTTTCCAATATTCTATGTTTCTTTTTCAAACTGTTGGAGATTTAAGGTCTTTTATCTGTTGGATTATCTTTTCCTCCAGTAGGTTGAGGTGTGTAGTGACCACCACCACCATGGCTGTACTTTGTGATTTGTAACCTAAAACACAGGCCTACAGGCTCTTTGCAGTTTGAATAACTGTCTGGAGGCATCTTCCTGTACCAGCCACGGTGATTCCTACTAACAGCTGTGGTTCCTGCATTTGTGTACTGAGTAAAACAGGGTGGGTTCAGAATCATTGGAAAGCTGAAGAGGAGCATCTTTCAGTCCAAATTCAACCACATTCTACATAGCCTTGATCTACATCATTATATATTATAAAGTTTCAATAAGCAAAGAAATCACTGATTTCTGGTGCAAGGGTGCTATCCTCACTTATGTTGGTGATTGTCTTGGTTTTGAAAGACAGGTGTCTGCTAAGGAAGGCAGAAGCCTCCCTTGAAATGGCAGATGTAGCCCCTTTCCCTCCGAGTTATTATAATTTTGAAATCAAGGGCCTTTAGGCAAAGATGTGGGAAATAGGAATAACAGTTCTTTACTATTATATGTATAACCAAACAAACAACAATACCTATGGCAGTAACAGCAAACAATCACAAACCCAGTCCCA
>NW_008246063.1:4779160-4782170 GCF_000691975.1 Corvus brachyrhynchos
GGCCGGGTGGGCCACAGCCCGCCCTCCAGCGGGACAGGGAAGGTGGGCCAGGGGTCCTGGGATCTTTCTCCGCAGAAAGAAAAACGGCCAAAAAGAACCAGGCTCCTCTCCCTGAGAACGAGAACGCTGAGAGCGAACTGACTCCACACCCAGGTGAAACAAAGGAGCAGCCAGGCCCACCCCACCCCCAATGGGCAGCTCTTTTGTCTTTCTTAAGTACAGCCATTTGTCCCCTAGCAACATGCATATGGGAAAAAATTCCTTTAACAGGAAAAAAAAACTAGGACTAAACTAAAACCCCAACAGTGATCCTAATTAAAAATGTATTCAGTGATTTTAACAAACTCATCAAATTACTTATAGGATTGATTAAGCTTCATCTGCATCTGATAACCCTTCATTTGGACATGGTTCCCAGTGCTCCATGAAGCTGCCCTGCTCTGTGCTCCAAGCCACTGTTTGTATGAGTATAGTGAACCATCTGCATAATGGAGAAAGCAAGACGGGAGTCTGCAGGTCCTGTCTGAGTGTTTTAATAATACCCCTGTTTGGCTAGACTCATTCCTTATGCCACCTGTGAAGTGGGTTACATATGCAAGATGGATTTTTCAGGGGGAAAAAAAAAAAAAAGAAGTGTTGCAACTCTTTTTAAAGTAATTAAATAGAATTCCTGCTTTTTTGGCAAGATCCTTAGGCAAGGGGAAAAAATATTATAAATGAAATAAACCAACAGCTGAAGGTAATCACAAGTCACATGCAAACAACACTGTTTTTCAAAGAGAGTCTTTAATGATGACATTCACTCAGATTTCAGCAGGCACTCATCAACAGCATAGGAGTCTTATTAAAAGGAATCACAGGCTTTTTGCTCATCTCTCTGAATGCTTTTCACTTCAATGAGCTTCAGTTCAGTCCAATTAGCCAGTGCAATTTAGTTTGTTCAGTGCAAGTCACTGGGTTTTAATTGAGTCCAATAAGGTACAAATCAATAAAAGTCAATTCAAACTAATTGTCTTCTATGCAAATCAATAGGATTCAATTAAAATCAATGAGGGTCTTATTCACTCTAATGACTGACCTGTTCCCCCTCCTCAGTGATAAAAAGAGGCTACACATTGTTCAATCTGGGGGTCCTTGACAAGTATATCTCTTTTAGTGAGGGATATAAATCATTAGACAAAGTATGGAGAAAAGGATATGTAACTGGGTTATCCTTTTCTCATTTCTGACTCTTCTACAGTGAATTTTCTGCAGTGAAATCTTCTCATTCAGATTATGCAGGGGTTTGAATGCATGTGCAAATTTAGACGTACCTACAGAAAAACTGAGCTATGCAGTCAAGAACTTAAAAATTGATGAATTACTCTCATTCACAATGTTTATTTTTACCATAGAAATTACTCTTGATTTTAAAATGTGATTGTGATAAAATGTGAAATTTGTTGTTAGCCATGTGTTTAACTGACAGCAGCCTTTTGAGGAGTTAATCCATGGAATAAAAAAGTCTTTCAGTAAAGACCTTATTACATGGTTTTACAATGTGTATTACAAAGAAAGTCTTGCTATAAATAGAGGGGGGAAGGTATACACTGTGATAATCACACAGTCATTGAGATATGTACTGGTTTGGGCTGGAATAAAGTTAATATTCTTCATAGCAGCTCATGTAGTGCTTTATTTTGAATTTGTGACAAGGACAGTACTGAAAACACAGTAATGTTCTAGCCTTAAAAATACTGTTTGGCAAAAGCTGTGCACAACATCTTCCACCATTTGAGCATGCTCACCATTCAAAAGTGCAGGATTTCTTTGCACTCAGATGGAATTTGATGGGTTTTGATTTGTGCCCATTACCTCACATCCTGTCAGTGGGCAGAATCTGGTTCCTTCTCCTTCATTCCTTATCAGGTATTTACACATGGGGATAAGATCCAGCTGAACTTTCTCTTTTCCAAGCTAAATAGTGCCAGCTCTGAAATTCTTGATAGCTGTTTCAGAGAGATGTTTATTTCTCCAGTTGCATGGACGGGGCTCTGCAGAGGAACTGTTCCAGTCACGGGACCAAGGGTCCTTTTTGCCCACGCAGGGAACACAAACCAACCAATGGGAACGAAGCTGAGCAGGGGCAGGGAAACCCCGTGTCTGTGCCCTCAGGGCCCCTCTCCCAGGGCTACACGGCAGGGGAGGGACCCCAACACCTCACCCGTTTTATTTTAATAAAAGGAGAATGAAAACAACTGGATAAACATAACAAGAACAGTTTCAAAACAAAACAGGCCACCCTCCTGAGTCTTTAAATGTCCAAACAGATTCTGTGGAACATCTTAGGGCTGACAGAAGGGAGACAGGACTCTCTGAGCATGCTTTGTGGGGAAACTGAGGCAGGAGAGGGTTTAACTTCTTCCCTCCCCCTTTTCATCCCCCACTCGGCATTGGAAAGGGATTTTTGGGGAAACAATTGGCAAAAGCATGGTTTTGTGAGGGAAACCATGGATGAAAAAACGGATTGGGAATACACTGGGGGTAATAGGACATAGGGTAAAAGGGAAAGGTGGGATTAGGAAAGGGAAACTGTAGGGGGGGCTTACAATGGAGATATTGTCTAACATGACTACGATTTTTTGCATATATACTGCCTTTTACAGAAACACCATCAGGCCCAGTGACCTGCGACGCTTGTAACCCTTTTCTACCTCGTATAATTTTGAATTCCACGACTTCTCCATCTCCCAAGCTTGGGATGCATTTTTCAGGGTTATTCTTTTTAATAGCAGTTCTATGCACGAATATATCTTGCTGGTTGTCACACCTTGTTATAAAACCATAATTTTGCTTAACATTATACCATTTTACTATCCCTAAGGTCTTAGTTACTATGATCTTCTCCTTTTTCCGAGTGGCTGCTGTTTTCTGTCTCGCTGCGTCTTTGCGCTCTCCTTTGGTCGCTCCCGTGTTGGAATTGTCGGGGCTGCGGGTGCCTGCGCGCTCTTCCCGGGGTCGCGTTCGGGGC
>NW_008246063.1:4782940-4810276 GCF_000691975.1 Corvus brachyrhynchos
GATGTTTCTTTCTCCAGCCGCATGGCCGGGGCTCTTGCCGAGGAACTGTTCCAGTCACCTGACCAAGGGTCCTTTTTGCCCGCGCAGGGGAACACAAACCAACCAATGGTGAACAAGGCTGAGCAGGGGCAGGAAAACCCCGTGTCTGTCCCCTCAGGGCCCCTCTCCCAGGGCTACACGGCGGGGGACGAGACCCCAACAGGTTGTGATTCAAGAAAAAGTTATACCTCAACCCTTCAGGCACCCATGAAACTCCCTCTCTATTCTGGTAATGCTCTCCCTGACGTGTACAGACTGTCTGAATCCAGCAAATGTTGGGTCAAGCCCTGAGGCAAGGTGCAAAGTAGATGATGTTGAACCAGTGAATGAGAACAGAGATCTGCATATGCCACTAAAAAATAGGAAAGGAATGTAAAGCTGGATTGAATAATGAGAAATGGAGGAGAGGAGCTGATAAACCAGCAATGAAAATCTAGAACAACTGCACAGCAAGCCACCCCCTAACTCCAACAGTCAAGTAGGCATTCCTTCCAAAAGATCCATATCAATACTCCTTGCAAATGAGGAGAAAACAGGAAAGGTAACAGGTTAAATAATTTCTGGATTAAAAAGCAACTAATTATTAAGAAATTGTACCCTATTTCTGTTAAAAATCCACTTTAATTTTGTTGACTACTTTGAAATATAATATCTTGGTTTCATATGGTAGAATAGATCTTCACCTGGCAACGTTTTTGTGTAAAGATGAGATTATTTTGTAGCACATTATTTTTATTTGTGCATTAGATGTCTTTATGTATTCCTCTAAAAACTAGTTTAAAAATAAAATTTTGTGGCGAGTTCATCAAACTGAGGTAGCTCTTGAATATGGAATAAGGGAGCAGAGAGACTACCTTAATTTCAAACTAAAAATCATGTTCAATTTTTTTTTAACATATTCACTAATATAAGTTTTAAAAGTTCTAAATACTTGCATTTTTGAGGGAGATTTGAAATTTTTTTAATTGTATGAGTGATAACAATGTGTGTCTTGGGCAGTTTTCAAAGCTTGGAAATAGAATCTGAATGTAGACTAAAAACATATAGGTACAGCATAGTAGATTGATTCATTTTGGGCAGCTTAACCCCAAATTCTTTTTTTTTTTTTGTGCACTTTGCCATATGTATATGCAATCAACATTTAGCAGACAGTAAAACATCCCTGATGTCAGTTAGATGTTTGACATAAATTATTCATAAAGAGTGAAGTTGTCCTGACATGGCATAAAATTGAAACAGGTTTCAAGTACAGAGTTCTGTCATAATAATTGATACTGTGATTAGAAAAAAAAAAAAAAAGGTATATATAATGAAAGCACAACCCCACAATCTTTAAATGTGGAAATGTGTAGTTAGCTGGCTTCTTAGATTACAGCAGTGATGCCTTAGGTTTTAGCTTTCATATTTTTCAAATCTTGTACTGCCTAGTGTGTAACTCTGAAGTTTTTTGTAGCCTCTTAATTTCTGCTCTCTCATGCTAGGTAGCAAGGCCTCTTTGGGCCTGCTCTTCAAGGACACCTAGACCGTCCTAGGCCCAAAAAATATAAACCAAAAGCCTTTGAGAGGGGAACAAGTGGAAGGGAATTTCATCATTAAACTGAAGCTTTGATTGGAGAATTAACCCTGATATGCAAATGAACCAAACCTATAAAAGTGTGAAGAACTTATGACCTGTTGTCCATCTTGGGGTCCATTTTTGGCAGTAGCCTGTGGCTCCCCAGGGGGGACCTTTGAAGGCTTTTCAAATAAATACCTACCTTATTCCCTTACTCCTATCTAGTCTCTGTTTCTAGGAGGCCTCTCAAGGCATCAGCAGGACAAGGAAAAGTATTTAAAAATCTTCAGTTAAGCTCTGAAGTGCAGTTTGAAAAGTGTAGTTGGAGATGTAGTGCTAGGTTTGTGGAGTGGCTTTCATGTGGTATCAAATTGCAGTATGGGATCAAGCTACTTATGTCAGCACATTAGAGATGACATTATTAAAAATAGGATCATATCCTAAACGGCTTTCAAGCTTGAAATAAATTAGAATGTTTTTTGTTTTACACAAAATGTAGTCACGAGTGGAAGCGAGATGAAAATTTCTGCCCTAAAGCCTCATAAGAAAAACAAAATGGTTTCCCAAATTTTTTCCCACCTGTACGTCCCCAATTTCAAACAAAGTACCTTGTTTTCTGTTATATAAATTACTTCTTGTTCTTGCTCATGCTGAATAGTAACTATTTCTATGTCTCTACTAATATCAACAGCTTTATATGTGATTAAAATACCACCTGACGTCCTGCAGGGATCATGTTATAACCTAAATATGAAAATTTAAAAAAAGTGTTCAAATTATTATGATTTCAAGGCATTTTAGGACAAAACAGGTAGAAGTTCTCTCTTTTTTTTTTAAGTTTCTACTGTGGAGATATATTTATTAAGAAAGGGGAAGAACTGATAGAAGCTTTATTAACCTTAAATGTTGCCAGTGTTCCACCATTTCAAGTGCAGCCATGGTTTACAAGAGTCTATTATCAATTTGTAAACTTTTTGTAAAAGTAGATGCTCAAATGCACAACCCATTGGAGTTAAATGGATGTGGAGGCAAGATCTGTCCTAAATATTTCTTGAATTGATTGGTAGACTGAAAACAAATATAAAAAAAAGACACAAACTATTCCTGACTATATAATTCAAGAATGCACATAAACTTAGAAATAAGAGCTGGAGGAACAGCATAACAAAATCAAATTAATGCTTTATTGAAATACTATGAAAATTCATCCAATATATAATAAGCAATTTTATACTATATAAAAAGCGTTGAAAAAAGGGCAAAGTGCCAATTACTGGATTGTTAAAGAAAAAATCTGTTAGTTTTACTCTAGGTATGACTAGTCCAGGTTCTGAGCAACCGGGTGTAGTGGAAGGTGTCCCTGCCCATGGCATCTTGTTGGAACAAGATGATCTTTAAGGTCCCTTTCAACTCAAACTGTTCCATGATTCTGTGACACTACAGTACTTATTCCAGTGCCAAAATAAATCATTACAAAGGGGTGTGAGTTGGACCAAAAACACGTATAACTTCATATCTTGTGTACAGAGGCCACCCCAGATGATACTTTCTCTGAGCAATCTCTCAGCTTCCAGGGGTTTGCTGCTGAGGATCTTCCTGAGTAATGGTGGCTACCTTGCTGCTTTACCATCTGATGGATTTCTCCTCCGTGATCTTCAGCAGTACCTTTTAGTGTGTAGTCAAAGAGGTTCTTTCAGATTCTGCACAGAATCGGTCAGAATACAGTTCTTATTCCAGTGAGCTCCAATTACTCTTCATTCTCCAGAGCACTCCTATCAGGTAAGTGTGAGGTGATTTACTGCCTTCTGCACATCCTTACAAAAAGTTTTTAGTAATCGTCTCATTCCTTTGCTCAATTTCTCTACTTCTTACTAAATTCTCAATATATTAACCATTTTTTATACTGTCCAATCTATTTTCTTCTGTTATTTAATCCACTCTCTGCTATTATTTTCATGTTTCTCATCAGTCTTTTATGATGTATAACACATTTTGTTTCCTTGTGTTTCCCCTTTTACCCTCTTCGTTATTTGATATTTCTAATTAATTAGTGAATGAAAATGGTATTTTGAAAAAAAAAAAAAGTGCTCATTATTGGAGATGTTAAGGGAAAATATATATGTATACAAAAGCTGCCCAAAACCTTCTGACCAGTTGAATGACCCATGAAGAGTGGATTTTAAAATTTCACTTTTATCTAGGGAAAAAAAAATTAAAAAGGGAACGATAGCATATTTAAAGAAACTATCAACCAAACTGTGTTTGAGAGTTCATAGAGTATTCATAGAATCATGGAATGGTTTGGGTTGGAAGGAGCCTCAAAGATCATCCAGTTCCACCCCCCTGACATGGGCAGGGACCCCTTCCACTAGATCAGATTGCTTAGAGCCCCATCCAGTCTGGCCTTGAACAGCTCCGGGGATGGGCTGTCCACAACTTCTCTGGGAAACCTGGTTCAGCGCCTCACCACCCTCCCAGCAAAGAATTTTTCCCAATGTCTAATCTAAACCCACTCTCTTTCAGTTGGAAGCCATTCCTCCTTGTCCTATCACTCCAGGCTCTTGTAAAAAGTCTCTCTCAATTTTTCTTTTTGGCTTCTTCAGGTACTTGAATTTATGTCAAAATTATGTCACCCCAAAGCCTTCTCTTCCAGGCTGAACAATCCCAATTCTCTCAGCCTTTCCTCACAGCAGAGTTGCTCCACCCCTCTCATTATTTTGGTGGCCTCCTGTGGACTGCTTCCAACAGGTTGATATCATTCCTGTGCTGGGGACCCCAGAGCTGGATGCAATACTCGATTTTGTCACTGTGATTTCCTCATCCATAAATTTGCCTTAAAGGTAAGAGGATGTGTGCAGTAATCTTGGAAGGGTGGAAGGTGCTGTTCAACCAGAAGGAAGGGTGGGAGGAGGGAACTTTTCAATTTTCATTCTTCCAAAGCACAGTGTTTCATGACACCAGCAAACACCCTCTAAAGTTGTCTGTTATTTCCAATATTTCTCTTGAGTTGTCTTGTAGTCTAATGTCTTTTGGGTGTGAGTCTGAAGGCAATTTAGCTAAGGGTGGGAAGAGTCTGAAGTAGGTATATAACATTTTTTTAGAATGTTAGCAGATCAGAAATGGAGGAAAAGTTGGCACTTAAAAAGAGTTTTCCATCTGTTCCCTGTTTCATAAAGAAAAGGAAACATTTAGAACCCAAGTTCCTGAAGACAGGAATGGAAATAACCACATTTACTGAAAATTTGGAAGTTTGCAATACTTAGAATTTGTAAAGGATTCAAAAAGAAGGCTTGGACAAAAGACTGAAGGAGAATGTATAGACAAATTCCACATGTACTGATGACTTATTTATTCTTTTCCCCTTAGAAGTTAGACTTGTATTATTAATAGTAATAAAGTTTCTGCCTAGTGTCTTAACCCCTTCAATAAATTTACTAGTTCTTTAAAGAATATCAAATTTCTCTAATGACTAAACCAAGGGAATAGGGAAAATTTGGCTGAGATGAGCATAAGTATTTTTCTGGAGCTGGACCATGAGACTCACTTTACCAGTAGCATTGCAAAGGTAGCTCCCTGCCCACTTTCTGAACCCAAATCACTGCCAGGTCCTCATAAACTATGGATCTCACACATCCAGTTTGTTTCCCTCTCATCCTTTTGCAGCTGGATCTATACTCAAGAGGGACAAGGTATGAAGTGGATTACACAAAGCCAGAATCTCCTCAGTTAACTCATTTGGCTTCTTCCTCTATCTTTTTTGATGTTTCAGTGGAACAAATGGGATGTTCTGGCCTGCACAGCAGTCAACAGAAGACATTTGTTTGAATTCTGATTTTGGCAAACATTGCTATAAATGTGGCTTGGAGATATAAATGGTGTCTGGTAAAACCAGCTGTATTTTGTTAGGGTCACCTCCAATGGTGGAAACTGAGCCGGCTCCATTTAATAACTGTTTAATTCTCTTCCCCTTTAGTGTCACATTGAATCAAAAGTTCTCAATTTTATTTTCTTTATGCTTTATTTCAAAGCTAAATGGACTGTACATATTACTCGTCTTAATCCTTCATGGAACTAGTGCAAATTGACATTTTCCACGTCCCAGGGTAAGACAAAGATTAATTAAAACCTCATGCTGGCCTATTATTCTCCTGTATTAATTTTGTTTCTAATTCCCGTGAATTTTTAGCTAAATTTAAAAATACTCCTTTTCCAAATATGAATAAATCCGAGCATCAGGCTCTCAAAAAAGAGAAAAACAATCAGGAGACACCCATGCACTGGTAATATGCATGACCAAGTGACGATAGGAAATTTCCCAAGACATCCAGCTCTCTAGCAAATCCCAGGCCAGTTTTGCAGTGTTCAGATAAATATAGATGAATGCCCAAACTTCTAATTGCTCATCCAATTAAAGATAGTCAATCACAGTTATATCCATTTTAAAGGATTACCAGGAAGAATAAAACAGTGTAGTTGTGGTGAAAGCAGAATGGGAAATCACTCTTACGGCTCCCTGTTTCCCACATACTACAGTTTCATCTTATATGGAAAGACATTTTATCATTTATTTGTGTGTGTGTTTTTGTGCACCATCTCAACCATAACAAACACACCCAATACAAAAAGTTAATTTGGTATGAAGGTTTTCACAATAAGGATCCTCCCTCAAGGAGAATTGAGGAGGTAGGAAAAGATGATGAAGAAATTTGACTGTTGCCACCTTGGACTTTTACCACTTTCAGTATTAGCCATAACTCTGAGAAAATTTCTTTTGCTTTTGGTAGTTATTATTAAATAGAAAAATTAGGCACCCTGAAAAGAACTGAAAAAATGATGCAAGTAAATAAATGATCCATAATAATCTGGAGGTTGAATTGTAAGTATATTCAATTCAGAATTGCTAGAAGCTTGAAGAACAACAGACAAAATGTATTTTCCTTGTTTTCCTTCAAGCACCTGACTGTACTAAACAAATCTTTACTTCCACTTTTGATAGGATTTTGTGTGTTCTAAAATACTCAAGAAACACTCAGAGGTGCCATCCCACCACTTTTTAAATCCCACCTGAGATAATATCCCTACTAAACATGTGGAAATGTCTCCATTCCTGATTGGGGTAAGTCCAACAAGCCCCATGCTTGGGGGGGGCTCAGTGTCACCACTTCTTCTCTAGTAACCGTGGGCAGATGGAGAAAATACAGATGTGGAAATTGTGATGGGGGTGGCACAGAGCTGTAAAGGGCACAGGTTCTTTCCTTCCGCATTGCAGGGGGAGACAAATAGTACTCACGGGGAAGGAAAACATGGGCCACACAGAAAGAGTCAAAAAGTTTTACGCTTTTCCACCTCTTTTTTTAAAATCTGTTTTACCTCCTACTCCCCATCACTACTTTCGCCTTGTCCATTGCTTTCCATATCCACAGATGAGTGGCATGTTTTCCCTTTAGATTCACATTGCATAGGAGGAAAAAAAATCAAGATCTTTGTTCCAAAGAGGAAAGGGACTGTACTATCCAGTCCACCCCCTTGTAGCTTGGCACAGAACTAGATTTCACCTTGCCCACATGCTCATACCATGTCCAGCTGCAGGAGGCAATGTCAGCCTTATTATTCCTCATGAAAAATCCAGCCATAACACAGCTATGGCAATCCAGAGGCAACTGTAATTTGTTGTAATTTTTTAGGTTTTTTTCATGATAGTTTTATTCATTCACTGATTGTCTTTTCCCATCACTCTTACTGTCCTACTATATTAGTCTTTTGCTTGTATGACTTGTCACCCAGCAGCACTACCACATTGTGCTGTTATTAAAGCAAAAAAATGTTATAATTAGTTTAGAATAGAGAATAGAAGATGTAATTCTGATTGTGCTCACATTATGTCTATTGTAAAACTATGTGCTGAACCATATTGAATAATACAATTATACAAGATTTCCTGCAATGTAATTATACTCCCATGAAAAAAAGTCAATTTATACATCAATTTGTAGTGTTTAAAACAGTGAATAACTGTTTCAAAATACATTTTTATATTAAAAAACTCTGTAATCAGAAAGTCAGGAGTAGGAAAAAGTTATATAAATTATTTAATACTGTTATTTAATACTATTTTTTAATATGTTTTCTATACCTTTCTAATTAATAAAATATTTTCTTGTCACTATGCTGACTAGTTCATAGAAGGAGCAGACACAATTTTTTCTGTTACACAGGGCCACCGAAACACCTTATTCTTGCTTTAATTTAGTCTATTCTTCATGGCAGAGCACCACTCTCTTATTGGGGTTTTTCTAGAAGTTAGTGAAGCAGTGTCATTAGGTCTTTCCAATGCAGAAGTCCCTACTGTATCTTTGTTCTCTTTTTTTTCTGAAAAAAATAAAAAAGGAATGGCATTAGGCAAAGGTATTTTTTGGTTAATTTGTTGTTAATACTATTTGGTTTTTAATATGAAGGATATGATCCAATAGGCCATTTCCCACCTGGAATGGAAAATTTCAGGCAGTCTTAAAGTTCTACTGGTAGAACCTGGAGAACTGTAATAACTCCCTGCCCTGCATATTCTGGCATTCAATTCCACCTACCTGCACAGTAGGACATGTGACCGGTGGTGCATGTGGGATCACAGGTTCTTCTGTGCATGGAACAGTGGGGATACTGCAACACTTGTATCAGATAATGAGGCCTGTGGAAAAGAAATATAAGGATTGTTTCTTGGTAGATGTTTCAGAGATGTTTATTTCTCCAGCCGCATGGCCGGGCTCTGCCAAGGAGCTGCTCAATCACGGGACCCGAGGGTCCTTGGCCGCGCAGGGGAACACAAAACAACCAATGGGGAACGAGGCTGACCAGGGGCAGGGAAACCCTGTGTCTCCCCCCCAGGGCCCCTCTTCCAGGACCACATGGCAGGGGGGAAGGGACCCCAACACATGGACACAGCATTTCTTTAAGGAATTAGTTGGAAATTCGATGCTGCTGGAAAACCTATGGTCTTTCTATGCAGCATGGTAGGAATCTGCCACAGGGAAAAAGAGAGGGAATTGCATGAATAAAAATACATACAGCATCAGGGACACTCTGAATGACAAATGTAGCTTCAGAGAAACCAAAAAAAAAACCACCACAAAATCCCCAAACCAAACCCACAAAATCCCCATAGATTGTTCAAAACCTTTTCCCTTTCTGTATAGAGAACCCTACTTTTCACTTTTTAAATTTTCAATTCCTTGGATAAATAAACTGCTTTTCTTGTTAATGCCTTTGTAACTCATTTCTTTCCTTTGTAGTAATTATTCATCTATATCAAATTTTGGAAAATCACAATAAAGAAGGGCAATGTCACTCGGGTGATGCTGCTTCAAATAAAAATGGGTTGGCAAAGAACAACACTGGTAAAATTAAAAGCACTGCTATTAATCAGCTGACCTGACTGTTATTAACTCCAAGTCACTTGTGAACTGGATAATCTAAGCAATTATTAAAGCATGAATGTGAATTTAGCTAATG
This sequence comes from Corvus brachyrhynchos, assembly GCF_000691975.1. NCBI lineage: Eukaryota > Metazoa > Chordata > Aves > Passeriformes > Corvidae > Corvus > Corvus brachyrhynchos. Next base: position 4,792,041 of record NW_008246063.1, read on the forward strand.
CCGTTGTCCTCCACATCATTATCTTAGGCATAATCACCCTTTGGTCCTTGAATGTCTTTTTTGTCTGAGTGCTGAAAATCTCAGCATGCTGTTTTCTTTAATGACAGCAAGACAAGGCAAAATTCCCAACTAACACAGATCCTATGTTTTCAAAATATTCCTCTGCCATATTTGTTATGCCATTCATTAAAAAAAAAAAAAAAAGAAAAAAATATATAAACAATGCATTTTGCAATAGCAATTTTGCACTGAAATATTTTAGGTCTAAAACTAGACTTCTAAGTTCCTCATGTAAGCTGTGGGAAAAGAAGACTTTGCAAAGACAGATCTATTCCATCAGGGAAGATGTCGAAGGCAGGCTGGATAGATTGACCTCTCCCAGTGCCTGTCTCTTTTCAGTGACTGCAGAAAGTTCCATGAGTAGCTAAGGCTCGATATCTGTGCTGGATGTTGAACCCCCTCCCAGCTTGCACAGTGGGCTGAGTGAAGAGGCAAACACTGTGTTTTCATCCCTGGCAGTGATCCATTGTGCAAGCTGAACAAGGCACTCTTTGCAGTCCTCTCTTCTGTGTCTCTGGGACCTTGGTTTGTGAGGTTTTCATGGTAGGGACTTTTCAACTGTGTCTTAGTTCCTTTTATCACTGCAAGAATAATATCCATTACAGAGTTCAGGCTGTTCTGCTCTCCAGAAGCATTCTTTCTTAACCAATTAATGTTTCCTGGAATTCTACAAGATGAGATAAAAAAAGAGCTGCCACAACTATAGATACAGTAATGCCTTGTAGTTAAATTTATAATTACTCATATCTACATACATAAGTATAATGGCTGTCTGTGTGTGTTGTTACTGTGACTGTACACCTTGTGCATAACTGAGAAGTTAAATCCCTTTTAAATTCTGTGCTAGGAATTAATCGAAGTGTAATGTATGGGTTCCCATGTTTCTGTACTAGAAAAGAAAAAAACAAAAGGACAGGACAGGAAATGAAAGGCACGGCAAGGCAAGGCAAGGCAAGACCAATCATTACTGCCTTGGGTCTAGAGAGGTCTCATCTCCTGAAGGGCCTGTGGTAGTGCTACACATCACTGGGCCCACCTGTGTCTTTTATCTGCTCTGATGTCCCAGGGCCCTACCCCAAGGGGGGATTTTTGTGTGCCAGTTGCTTGGTAGCGTCTTTGGGGCTGGACCAGAGGCTCCAGTGGGTGTGGTATGCAGAAGTGCACTGAACCACCTATGCAGAACTTGCCCTGCCCTACCCCAAACACACTTTACTTATTTTGAGCGATTAATCATCTGTCTGATCTCCTACAACAGCTCAGTAATGTATGGAAGAGGGCATTAATAAGCTACCTAAAATTAAAATAATAGAATCATAGAGCGGCCTGGGTTGGAAGGGACCTTTGAGACCACCTGGTTTCAACCCCCTTGACATAGGCAGGGTCACGTTCCATGAGACCAGGTCTCCAAGCCCCATCCAGCCTGGCCTTGAACACTTCCAGGGATGGAGCATCCACAACTTCTCTGCTGTGACATCATTTTTTGAGGAGTTTTTTTTAACATTAATGATTGCATTTCTCACGTCTGCTGACATTTGACATGTTCTGGGGTACACCCTGGTGTCTAGCACTTGCTATGGTAGTACAGTGTTCTTCTGCAAGTCAAACTTTATATCTCTGTATTTTGTACTCTCTTGGGGTGACTTTATGATGTGTATCCCCTATCGATGCTCTATGCCCAGAAATTAATTCTGTGCCTTTCTGTGCCTTTAAACTGAACCCAAGAGGGGAGAGAGAAAAAAAACGAGCGAACTTTTCAAAACAGTTATTCAAGGACACAGATACACACTCCTCTGCGTTCTCCTGCTGTGGTAGCAAGAGCAGAGGAAGCACCAGCCAGCTTTCAGCTCCTTTTCTCCGGAGGGAGACGGAGAGTTGAACTTTGTTTTCCTGGGACTTTGGTTTTTCCCTTCTTCTCTTCTGGACTGTTTCAACATCAGAACACACCGGGAGAATTTTTCACCAAGGCCCTGGAGGTGGGCCCATGACCCAGCTCCAAGGAGGAGACAGACCACACCTACAGAAGGACTCTGAAATCTTCCCAGGTTTCTCTCCACAGCAAGAGGTTTTATTATTCAGTATTATTATTCTTTTCCAGTGGGTTGTTAAATAAATAGTTTTTCTTCCTTCATTTTCCTACAAGGAAAACTATTTTTTTCCTGACCCTGATGGGGGAGGGATGGTTGTAACCTGCCTTCTGTCAGAGGATATTTTCCTCCAGATTTGTCCAAACTGGCACATGTACTTACCAGTTCATATCTACCAGCTCAGGTACTATAGGAAATTTCAGCTGCTTTTTGATGCCTTTATTTGACAACTAAGCTTAGTCTCTGATGAGCTGTAACTTTCCAGAATAGTTGTTTAGCTTAAAAAAATTGAATTTCTGGTTTCCTTGTAATTGTCCCTGTCGTTGTTTTCTGTACTAAGACCCATCCAATAGCACTGTTAATAGTGTTATGAATTAAACCTAAGCAAGAGCCAATGACAAGCCATTCAGTGCAGTTTTTGAATCTGGGGAATAACTTAGCTGAGGACACGAACTTTTTGAGATAAGCTATGGCATCTCACAAAGGAAGTCTATATTGAAGTATGATTATCTAATGTGTTTTATGTACCACCAGATGTCTACGTCTGGGCAAAGGGATCAATTTCCTAATGTCAACTGTATAGATATTTGTATATGAATCTACCATCTATTCTGGGTTAACCCCAAGAGGCAGCTCAGCCCCACAAAGCCCCTCACTCCTCCCCAGGATGGAGGAGAGAATTAGAAGGGTAAAAGTGAAAAATCTTGTGGGTTAAATCAAAGACAGTCCTGCAGTTAAATCAAAAGCTATACTGTTTTGGTCATAAATCCAAAAAACCAGCATCATATGCGCTACCATGAAGAAAGTTAACTCTATTCCAGAGTAAATTAGTACGCTGTCCTATAAAATCTATGGAGAGGACTGATAGAGTGCAGTTGACACATTGAAGCTGAGGATTAGGATTCCTAACATGACCTGTATAAGGGGCCTATATAACTAAATTGTAGAAATATTTAATAAAGTGAAAATTACACTACATTGCATTTATAAACTATTTTCCCAAGTGAAGATGGAGCTACTGTGGTTCTGGATCACATCCACGTTTTTTATGTAGATTCATGAGTGTAGGTGGGTAGAACTGCATGAGATGTTTCTCTTTCAAAACTACAGAAATCTGGGTATATACATCTATTCACCTCCTCGTACTCAATTTTCAAACAGTGCAGAAGATTAGGTAAAAGTCTGCTGCCAGGATATCATGATCTATGTTGAATTAAATAGCTTTTAGACTGTCTTATAAAGAGAGAGTATATAATCTCTATGTTATTTTTTGATTGCAATCTCATTCCCTTATACTGGTATTGCATGGTTCAATTTCATCTACAACTTGACTCCAAGGAAATTGAAACCAACATTGTCAATGGGATAGATCTTTTTAAAAGTCAGTTATTAAGAATTTATTTCATCAGATCAAAAAATACTTTTTGTATTGTCAGTTTTCCTTGGGATTTATTGACTTGCTCAAATATCACTTGAGAGAAAAACAAAAATGTTTCAGACCTACCAGTGATTTGGAATTAATAGCTACTTATATCGATCAGAGATTTAAAAGAAAAATGAAAACTGCAGAACAATAAAACAGTGGCACAAATAGCTCCTAACAACCTAAATGATTTAGGCTACAACAAACTGCTTGACACAACGGAGCATGTTACCAAAACTTTAAAAAAACCCCTTCCACTTAGTTTATCTGTTGATGAAAAATGCAGATTTATAACCATTTCCTCAAGTCTACTATCCATTTTTGTCTAGAAAATCTTGTGCCTATTGTAGGTCATGTTTCTCATTAGCATGTCTAGGGTGGGTATCTGAGACGGGATTCTTGGAAGAACAGCACAGATACCTTATTTAAACAACTTACTCGTGACTCTCTGCAAAGGGCTTCTAAAATTACTTTCTCAGCATTTAGTTGGTTGCATTCCCCCAGTTTTAAGAGCCTGGAGATAATATCACTGTTGTGTTCAGTTGATTATACCATCCCAGAACATTATGAGCAACAAATATTGAGGAATTTGTACTGAGATTTAGAACTTCAAAGACATCCATTCGTACCCAGGTTTTCTCTTTTATGTCCATGAATTGTTGAATTGTGACTGAAAGTGTTCAAAAATTAGTTAGATGGTATTAAATGAATATCTTTGTCATTATCTCCAAACAACAATACAATACACCACAATTCATAGTGAATTGAAAGATGAAAGTGTGGTAAATCACAGTAAAGCTGGACTTGGATATCTCATTTGAACCATGATGTATGGCCATGGATTTCCCAAACATGGTACATCTGTGTAATATCTTCATCAATTTAAAGGCAAGAAGATGTACACTAAGGGAAGATATGGACCTACCAGCTACTGAAGTATTAATTAGTGAGGCAATGAGAAAGACTGAAAGCAGATTTAGTGAAGTGGACATTTATTTGGGTTGCTCAGTGGCTTAACTATGAAAGACTTAATGCAAGTTCTTCTCAGTTTGGGGTTTAGATGATGCAGCCCTTGCTCAGGTCACCAGTCATACACTTACAATAATTGTTCCAGAGGAAATGATCATAAATATAATTTGGTAGGATTCCTTGTGAGTAAGATGCTGATCTTTTTCCTCACTTTGATTGTCACTTTATGGTATTTATGCAATCATGGGAATTGAAATGCTTGTAGGGTGAACTGTTATTCAATGAGGATAAAATATCTGTGTTAGTGAAATCCTCTCCTTTGGGAATGTGACAGCATTTTTCTGTTTTCAGATAGCAATACTGTTCTGTGTTCCTGCTCTTTAAAGCCATCAATTCTATTTTTGTACATCACAGATGTCTGATCCTCATAGGGTAGAGACTTTAAAAGGTCCACGTTTGATCAATCCTTGACACTTGTGCTCACAAGCTATCAGAGATATCAATTAGTGCTATTTACCATAGTGTTTTCTTGTGACAGGGACCTTTCCTAGCAGTATATTCTACTGGTAATCATTATTCAGGCTTAAAAACATACAGTTTTTTTCTGGACCTGGGATTTAAAGAGCCACTTGAGCTCTAATTTTATCTTGTATGATACTACTGCAATCAGGTCCTGGTGAGGCAATTGTATTTTAATTTATCAGCATTATTACTAATAATAATAGATTTATGCAATTTGATTTTTAATGAGGCACAGATCAGGCAGTAATTCTGTGCAATGCAACTTCTGGTCCCTGGATAGCTGCCTTTCATTTCCTAATCATGGAGAAGAAAATCCTAAATTCTTCTCTAATAAGCTTCCTTCTGCTCATTACAAATTTGTTTTTTCATTTTCGAGAATACATTTTAGATTTCATCTCTTATTTTCTTACCATTGTGATAAAGACCTAACATTATGATCATATTCTTAAAATAAATATTAACTATTTGATTCTAGTTGCTAATATATTTCTGTACTATTCATTTTAATAGAGGTTATTAGTGACAATAATAACTAGCTGGGGGAAAACCTGAAGATAATAGTTGATTGGATGTCCATGGAAGTGGTAAAATCTGAAACAATAATTTTTCAAAAAAGTCATAATATTCGACAATTACTTTAAATCAGAAATAGGTGAAAAGTAAACAAAAAAAATTAGGAAATTTTATGTAATCAAATAAAAATATCATGGGAAATAATTCTGAAAAAATATTGGGTACTTATGTAGTCAGTTGCAAGGGAATAGGGTATTCCCATGCACCCAGGAGGATCAGTGCTACTTAAACCATACCATTTGGAGCTTAATTTAACTTTTAATTCATGGTTGACTTTGGATACAGACACATACTTTAATGATAAGAAGTTAGGGATAATCCAAATTTAAAATAGAAAAAACCCCAATGTTCCAATTTAATTATATCAAATTATTTCAAAACACTGAAACTATTTCACTCTCTTTTTTGTATGTAAAAAGAAAAAAAAAAGAGGAGTTTATGTTTTCTGCATGTCTATGAGAAGAGTGTATTTTGCCATAGCAACATTTTTTTTTAATGAAGAAAATAAATCTCAAGACATTATTTCTGAAAGTTTACTTATTGGCTTTAATTATCTCTGTGCTTTTAAGTGGGATTCTTTTGTCTTTTCTAATAGCCATTTCAAATTTAAAAAAAAAAAAGGTTAAGCAGAGAAGGTGAACTTCAAATTCCTTGAGACTATTCCTTGCTATTGTCTCTGCTTGGGTTCCAAAATAAGGAAAGTCATTGCCATTCCCTTCATCACAACTCCTGTGAGCTGTTGGAGACTGGCTGGAAAGGTCACTTTATCATTGTGTAACAGGGCCATGTCCCTCTTCCTTTTCCAAGGAATATTCCAGGTCATTCAGGTCTTTGAAAACATCTGCCTCTGAGACCCAGATTGTCTTTTCTCCCTCTCCCAAATTAGGCATTTTGGGAGACATTTTTACAAAACACCCTGTTATAAACACCCCTGGAAATGGTTGGTCTGAGGTCTGAGCTCTGGAGCTCTGACTCTATAAACAAAACTTTTTTCTTTCACCAGAAAATTCTCAGGAATTGCAACTCCTTTATTTTATTAATGTTTAAAACAAAAGCACTTCTCCTGTGGTATAGTTCTTGTCTGACATATATCACATCAAACGAGCAGAGAGGCCTGGGTATTTAGAAGAAGGAAGACCTAAATTTCACATTTGCATGTGCAAATATGCAGAGTGATGCCTCTTTGGCCCTTCAGCTAAGCTTTACTTTTAGTTGTATTAGGACCTAAGCAATGTAGCCACATAAACAGTGATGCTAAACCTTCCTCAAACAAACAGCTGGAACCACAAACCAAATAAAGAAGGACTAGGGAACCATGGCTGAACGTTAGATTTTCTTTTTAAATGGGCTGTTGATCTGCATGAAAATGGTTAAATCAACATTGCACCAGGAACATCACATAAATTCCTGTGGACTGCCAGGATGGTCAATCTGGATATACCTGCTTGCGACTACCAAGCTCTTCTGTCCACCTCACTACCTGGCAGCATCTCTATTAACTTTCCACCCCATTCTCTGCCCTCTTTTTTACAACACAAGCTCTTCAGAAAAGTGGCAACCTCTGGTGAAACATCTGCATGGAGCACCATATAATGTATCTGTATATAGCATTTATATCAGGACATCGCTCGGGGGCCCGGCCGAGACGTGGCTGCAGCGCCCGGCATCGGCAGCGAAACTGCGACCAGAGGAGGCGACGTGCGGAGAACTGAGCGGCGCGGCCCGACCCGGCCCGCGCAGCCCTGAACGCGACCCTGGGAAAAGCGCGCAGGAGCCAGCCGCGCCAACAAATGGCCAGAGACTGTTTATGCTGAATTATTTTTCACTCTTCAAAATCAACCTGAGTGACAAAAAGAGTTTGGGTCAGACCACCCTCTGATCCCTTAGTATTGGCTTTTGAAAAGGATAACAAAGTTAATAATGAAAAACCTAAGCGATGTTGCGGTGCATGTTCAATAAACCAGAGATGTACCCATCCTGACAAGGTATATCAGGTAGAAGCCCAAGAACAAGAAGTGGCAGATCTACTTAAGTCACCCCCTAAAAAGGGAGATGGGGGAGGGGTAGCAAATGATACAGAATCAGAGTTACCATCATCTCCATCCCCAAACCCCGCTCCACACTCTAGTTCATCTCCCTCTGGGAAATCAAGAACAACTAACCTCTACCCACCTTTACCGAGCAGCGACAGCGAAGAGGATGAATCACCCTCCCCACAGGGTCCTATAACATTAAGGACCCGGGGGCAAATTAAAAGAAACATACAAGCACCTTTAAGGGAAGCAGTAAATCATGAAGGGATTCCTATATTAGTTAAAATCCCCTTTTCTATTATAGATCTAGAAGCCTGGGAAAAAGTGGCCAGAAATTACCAGAGTGACCCAATATTGGGGTTGCTAAGAAATTTAAATTTATGGTGAACCAATGTTGGGGTCCCTCCCCCGCCGTGTAGCCCTGGGAGAGGGGCCCTGAGGGCACAGACACGGGGTTTCCCTGCCCCTGCTCAGCCTCGTTCCCATTGGTTGGTTTGTGTTCCCTGCGCGGGCAGAAGGACCCTTGGTCCCCTGACTGTAGCAGTTCCTCGGCAGAGCCCCGGCCATGCGGCTGGAGAAATAAACATCTCTCTGAAACAGCTATCAAGAATCTGTCTGTCCATATATATTTCCTTTCCACGGGACTCCTGGTTTGATATATGCGTGTTGCAGTATCCCCACTGCAACATCAGGAGATATACAATCAGTGACTGACTGACCAGCAAAAGAAATGACCTAGGAAGGCAGCAATGAAGTAAATGTATTTCTGATTTATGATGGACACAGACCAATGGATTGAATTTTCAGTTTATTAATTTTTCTGGCTTTAGTAAAATTTTAAAATATACAGGCCTCAAATTGTTCCTATTGGTATTAAAAAAGTAAAAAAAGTCATCAACTGCTTGCTTTGTGATTTTCTAAATATAATGTTATTCAGTGTTTATACAATAACATATTTTTAGGTTTGTTTATTTAGTGTTTGTTTATACTAACAAAAAGGGGGACATGTGTAATTTCTTGACCTAGGACAGCTCAGCAGAGATGTAACATCTTGCTTCTCACTGAAATCTTGCATTTCACCCAATTTTCCACCTGGGTTGACTAGAAGATATAAATCTAAAATTGATAATTACCAACCACTGTTTCTGTGCCTGAGAAATTAATTTCCAAGTTTCCCTGTAAGACTGCACACACTCAAGAACACAGGCAAACAATAATATTGGTTTAGTACATCAACACTCACCTCTAACTGCTCTGCCTTGGATTTCGCTTGAGAAATATGCAAATATAAGGTTGTTAAAGTAACTGATTGCAAAAATATGGGATCAGTAGAGGTATTAACCTTGCTGCCCTGGCTAAGTTCCAGTTCAGGTAATTAAATTCCACCTTCTTAAATTCCCTCATAGGTTTTATTTCTTCACTTTCACTTAAACTATAGATATTTGGCTTCTAAATAATGTGGCTTTGTCATGGTTCAGTGTCTCACTGTGAGCTATCTGCAAATAAAAATATTCATAGAGTTTTGTCCACATGGACAGCTTCCTTAATTTATGATAATTATGGCAAAGAAATCTTGGTATGCTCACCTGTGGCAAATTAAATTTCCTTTTGATCTTAAAAAAAAAAAAAAAAAAGCAACTGTGATATGAGTTTTCCAGGAAGACACATAATTCCTTCTCACCGGATATACAAAACAGGAAATGTTTGTATATTTTTCTATGTGAGGAAACAAATATGAGAATGCCCTAATAGCTGTACTAACCACTGGGGGTGAGTTTTAGGATTCAGAATGCAGGAATCAGGTGCTGGTTTGGTACAGATATAGAAAAAAAGGTTTTTGATGGTGTCACTAAGCTAATTTTGTGAAGTGGATTGGAAGAGTCTCATATTTTGAAGCCAATGGAGAATAGCTCTACTATCTCTTCCATAACTGCATTGCTAAGAGGGGGATTATCTTGTAATTATGTCTGGCTGCAGATACAAATCTATTTTAATATTCTTTCATCCAACTCTATTCTTAAGAAATTTTCATCACAGATAAAGCAACATAGCTCTCTTAATTTTTGTGAAAGTATTGTGAAACTCATAAAATAACACCAAGATAATCAGTTTGATTCCCATATGGGCCAATCAGTTAACAGCTGGACTTGATGATCCTTGTGGGTCCCTTCCAACTCACAATATCTGTGATTCTAATGAAGAGTAATTAAAAAATATTAAATCAGAGAAAAAATAATTTGTTTGCATATTGATCATTTAGCTTTTCATCTATTTGAAAATCCATTTCTTCTGCTCCTACTAGAGGCATGGGAATGATATTGGTGCCACCATCTTAAACGGTTAAATACTCAAGCTCTTAAATACTCAAGCTCTGAATAGTGTAGAGCCAGGACACCCCAGACTCTCTAAAGATTTAAGTTTCATTTTGCACATTAAGGACCAAATTCATCACACCTTACTGTAAGTGTTGACCTAAATAGTGATTTCAGGATTTTAGACAGTTTTATCAATTAAAAAAGTCTGGAACTACAGAGATAAAATAAATTTGTGGTGGGAAGTATGACTGGAAATAACTGTACTTCTCCACTGGTACAGAGAAAATAACGAATTCTATACTTCACATAGGTCAATATCTAGTGACTGTTAGGAGCTATCTGAGTCCTCACCTGCAAACAAAAGTTGTGGATACTTAAGTGTGGGGTATGCCCAGCCCCTGCCCTGGAGGGATCTCTGCTGAGATAAGAGATTTCGCAATCGCCCAGCAGGACTCCCTGGAAAGGCAACCACTTCTTTGGTCACGTCGAGAAAAGACAGACCCACAATCCTTTAGGAGACCCTATGCAGATCCTTTGTAACCCATTGGCCTTCACCCATCCCCTGTATCCCTATAAAAGCAAAGGCCTCTGCCCCTGTCAGAGAGAGCTCTCGTCCCTGGCTTTGCCCTTCGCACGCGGACGGCGGACAATAAAGCTACCTTCGGTGGGGAACCAGCCACACGAGCCTCTCCTCTCTCTTTCTGGTCTGGCTTGGCCTGGAGGCTGCCCTGCAGAGCTGAGCTGGAATCACAGGCTGATATCACTAAAGAGCTGACAGCCTCTGCAAGGGCCCTCCTGCCAGCTGCTGAGGGAAGACACCGGGCCTCGGGAAGGCGATTCCTTTCGGGACCATCTCCCTGGACCGGTCACCTCTTCCTGGGTCAGAGCCACTGACCCCACCACCAGCTGTAATACTTAAGTACCTCCATTTAAAAAATGGCTTATGTAAATGGGAGGATTTTTCTGTACAATAGCAATACATTGAAGCTCTATTTGTGAAATACTTTTGCTTTCAAAAGTGCCAACAGAATCCAGCAACTGAAACTGAAAAGATAATTTCAGACTACAAAAAGATTTAGGAAATTTTGGTTGTTTAACACGCAATGGCAGTTCCTTCTGGGAAGCTGCTTAACCCTGGATCATGCTCTTTGATCTAAAAGTAAATTTGACATTTGCATTTCTACCTGCAGTGAAGCTCAGACCAATTCCTGCCAAATTCAGGCTCCTTTTGTGTTACTATAGCCATGAAAAATATCTTTAAGTCTATAAGGCTCCCTTGTTTGTGAACTAAACTTCATGCTGAGTTCCCTTTAGATTCAGAGTCTATTAATTGTAATAAAACCAGTCTTAATTTGCCTATGCAAATAATATTACTGTCAGGTGCCACTGTTTATGAATACATCCAAACATAAGGGTAATTGTATGAACTTTCATTTCCATCATGTTCATATGGCATTTCATTCTCCTTTATTTTTGCCACAGAGACACGCAAAATACAGGAAAATGAGGCTTGAAGTTTTCAGCTTGAGAAAAGTTGTAATAAAACCTATTTTTTGTGCCTTCACTTTTATTTACCAAGGCCATCAACTTTGTTATTGCTAGTAGATATTTTACTGTAGTTGACATACTTAATCCCTGGACCTCCTAATTCCAACAATATCAACTTTTTACATTATAATATAGAATTGCAATAAATGTGAGAACTAATTGTCTTGAAAGAGTGCATTGGGAGTGTACCATCAGGTCATTAATCGGTGTCTGAGTTCCTACAAATTAAAAAAATACTCTGCTGACTAGTAAACCACATCTGAATAATAAAAAGATTGGAGCCTGGGCTGCTAAGGTAAAACTATTATCTACTTCTCATCCTGACATTTAAGGAATATGTCAAAAATTAAAAATTCCCTTGTACCAATGATATATTTATTCCATCAGGACTATCTTAGAATCTCACACTGTTGACAGTTTTCTGATTATGCCAGCCCTTTGCAGGATAAAGCTTCCTGCTTGTTATTCTGATCACTTTGGAGCAAAATAAGCCTGTTTGTTGCATATAAAGACTACTCTGCATTTTATTATTGGATTGGTTTTTTTTCTTCTATATTTTCAGTTCATACCTATTGAATTTTTGATAATCATTGCTTGCATACTTACAGGAGTACAAGATTTTTCTATTTCGGAATTTTTTTTCTTTACTTGAGTTATTTGTTAAATATAAATGGTCCAACAAGCTTTCCTAAGAAGGAGACAGATAAATTGTTGTTATAATGCTGCATACTGTGTGAAATAAACATTAATTTCTAATCTTGCTCCCTCCTTAAAACCTCTGCTGTCAGAAATCCATAATGTCTTGCCTTTTTTTGAGAAGTTATTTTGTATGTTTAAAAAAATGCAGATTGGAGTATTCAGGATTCTGCAGTGTAATTTTTTTTGTTAATTTCATCACTAGAATTCTTCCACATTTTTTTTTCACCAAAAACTGCAAGATAATCCTCTAAAAAAAAAAAAAAAAAAAAAGGTATTTTGTGTTATTTCTATAAAATTCTATTGATTAGTAAGTGAAAACTGGAATTTAACATGTGTTTTTTTATCTTCCAGTGTCTTCATAGAGGATTTTGGACTTTGAAAGATAGTTCTAATGGCTTCCAGTTTTAAGGTCATATTGTGCTTGGAGGCCATTTTAATCCTGGTGCCTGTAAATTCATAGAGTCGTAACTTGGGTTGGAAAGGGCCTTCAAAACCATCAAGTTCCAGCCCCCAGTCATGGGCAGGGACACCTTCCACTATCCCAGGTTGCCCCAAGCCACATCCAACCTGGCCTTGAACACTTCCAGGGGTAGCATCCAGAACTCTGGGCAACCTGTGTCAGTGCCTCACCACCCTCACAGGAAAGAATTTTGTTCCTAATACCTAATCTAAACCTACTAAGTTATAATGCAAATGGTGTAAGCAACCAGAGCAAACAAAAAAGAGTTGAAATGAGATTTATAAGGCTGTAAATCAGCTATAAACCAACTGTGTCTACTTCTGTGTGACAGCACAAGGATGCTCCCAGGTTTCTACATCCAGCAAACAGATACAAATACTGGATGTGTATCATCCATTCTTACTCCTTAGTTTTTATAGAAATAAATCCACCTGTTTACTTGAAGGTATGGGAGACGGCATTTTGTAAAGTCGGGCAGATGCCCAGATGGGAAAATATGGTGGCAGGATGCTGGAAAATGCACTTTTAAAGGTCCAAGTGCAATTTAGGAGACTAAGGAGGTGAAACTGGACACCACAACTGATTGACAAGGCATTAGGTCCTCAAGGTGATGGTTGATCATACGTCATTATTTTAGCCTCTAAAATAGCTGATTAAATGGTTTTTATCAGTCACAAATAATAACTTAATAGATACCAATCCTTTTTTTAATAAGCATTGGCCTGTGAAAGGCCTATCCATTTCTTTCATCAGAGTTGCAAAACAATATATTTTCCTGTTATAACCTATAACCATGCTCAGAAAATTGCTGCTATTTTATCCTACTGTGAAGGCACCAACAGTAGAATAATAATTGGCATAACAAATAATAAGGCACAGTCTGAGAGCTCAGTTTAAGGCTTGGGATGTGTCAGGGTGTTAGGAAAAAACAGCACCAGTTGTTATGTAAAACACATATTAGTTATACTTGCTGACTTTCTTCTCACCTTTACTTGTTTGTACCTTCTGGTACTGCACCTGAAATGATCATTTGGAAAGATTTGAGGGAAAAGAAAGCAGTAGCTTTATAGAAAGTGGATTTTCTTTGACTATGTTGGAAACAAGTTCTTAAAGGCAAGAGTAATTTTGATGAAGTAGAAAGTTGTAAAAGATCTGTAGAGCAAATACTTCATGGATTTTTTTTTTTTTGGGGGGGGAGGTAGGGGGAGTAAACTAGAATATTGTCTCAAAATTATCATGTCATGTTAAAAGGAAAAGGATTAGTAATTTAAATTAGATACCAAAGCAGTACTTTTTTCCAAAGCACATTCCTTTTAGAAGGTGGTGAAGATATTTACAAATTTGGCACTAATCAACAGCTTCTTCACCTAAGTTTCCAAAAGGATGCAGCTTAGAGGCAAAACTGCAGAGAAAGTAAAATCAGACAAGATTTTAGGGTAAGATAAAAGGGGATGAGCAGATATTAAGGCATAACTCCAGGCAGTGACCAAGCACCTCAAAGCTGCTCACTCACTCCCCTGGTTGGGACTGGGGAGAGAATCAGAAGGGCAAAAGTGAGAAAACTTGTGGGTTGAGATAGGGACAGTTTAACTGGTAAATGAAAAGCCAAGCACACAAGCAGAGTGAAAAAAGGAATTGATTCACCCCTTCCCATGGCTGGGCCGGTCTTCAGACATCTCTGGGAGAGCCGGGCCCCATCACACAAAATGGTAACATGGGAAGATAAATGACATCACTCCAAATGTCTCCCGTTTCTCCTTACCTCACCTTTACATGCTGAGTATGACTCCATTTAGTCTGGAATATTCCTTAGGTCAGCTGGGGTCAGCTGTCCTGGCTGTGTCCACTCCCAACACCTTGTTTCCCCCCAGCCTCCACACTCCACACCTCAACTTTGTGTGAGCTCTGATGAGCAGTAATGAAAATATCCCTGTGCTATTAACACTGTTTTGCTCAGAAATCCAAAACACAGCCCCATATTCACTACTGAAAAGAAAATTAACTCTAGCCCAGTCAAAACTAGCACAACAGGAAAATATGCTAAATCCCTTAAAAATAACATGAGTTGTTATAAATCCACAAAGACTGGTGTTTGGCTCACAGATACTGGTCCCTTTATGATAAGACAGTGTTGCTCCGTCAGTTTTGCTGGACAGTTCAAGTGACTCTCTTCACTTTCAAAGGGACAAATGTAGTAAAAACATTAGTTTTTTATGACTATTTTTAAATTTTAATCCCAGGATTTTTATCTGCATACAACTGGATACAACCCTAAATTTTATCCAACTGGGAAAGCCAGCAATGGAGAAGAAAAGGACTAATTCACACCCTTCAAAATTTTGAATCAGCTCTTTCCTAGAATCAAGTGAGTGATTAGAGTTGGCACTTGAGTCTCTCCATGTAATCATCGTATCTTGGGGGAGAGCAGAGGAGTTACACTTATGTTGGAAAGTAAATGAGAGAAGAGTTCATCTCTGATCAGTAGTTTTGTAAAGTATATGTGGAATTAATAATAACAGAAAGATAAAGCAAAAGACTTAAGCTTTTGGTAGATGGTGAATATTAGATTACTTTCTCCTAACCCTGAATCTACTTTTCAGCTATAAAATTCTGCAGAGTGAGGCAAGTCATCCATCATTGAAATGCTTATCAGACGTGAAACAATTAGAGTGTGACTGTTGTCCTGAAATAATGAGGCACTGATCATATGCTTCTGTAGCTGAATAATGAAATATAGAAGAAAGAAAAGTGGGAAAAGAGAAAATGAAATAATTCCTAGCACAGCTCAGAGCTAGATTTTGGGTTCTGAGCAGCTACGGTAGAAAAGCAAAAGACTGAGCACATGTCACTCTAAAGTTGCTTTCTTGACCTTCATGTAATGGGGAACCTATTCTTCTAAAGTATTAATATCGCACTGTGTTTTGGTTGTGAAATGCAAACCTGCAGTGACAACTGTGTACAATTCAAACTTGAACATATAGAGGTTCATGTGGTTTCACCTGTAGTGCAAGCAGAGTTCCAGAAACAAGAGTTATCCTCATCCTCTATAAAATCCTCTTTTAGATAGTGTTGTAGTTTGACTCTCGTAAAAATAACCTAATTACTTCATGTGGAGGATCTGAGAACTACCTGTGACAGTTACAAACTCTGCCTCCTTGTTTTCTTAAGACCCCAGCACTCTCTGTATTCTTCTGCTTGTTTTGTCCTCAATAAATTTTAGTTTCTTAATTTTTTTAACAGAGGTATTCCAGTATTATGTGGACAAAAGTCTTCAAATAAGGGTATAGATATTTTTTTGTTTGAAAATTCCTTGCTTCCTTTTAGAATTAAAATATTTCTGAGACTTTTAATATTAATAAGAAAAGATTCTCCTAAAAATGTCAATATATGTCCAGCACCACTGATTATATCAGATATTTTATTAGAAATGTCATGAAAATAAGAGGAAATGTTTATTAGAGGAGATGGCTGTACAACACCTAGTTTTAAGTTTAAATAAGGATGACTGTTATGTGTTATGACTCAAAATTACTGACTGAAGAAAAAGACTTGAGTAAGCAGACGAAGCTCACATTCATGGGATGAATGGTGTTGGTTGCACTGATTTAAATTTAAGTTCTTCTGACATAAGTACAAGCACAATGCAGATTTCTGTATTCTTTGCACAATGCTCACTATAACATGCTGAATCTTAATTGTTTCTAAATAAAACTGTAACGACAACATGATTTTTCTCCTGTTAAAAATGAATCAACTTGGAAGCAAATGTCCTTGCTTTTCTGCCTTGCCTGGTCATTGACTAATGGCTCCTTGATGGAAACATGTTCTGACCACCCACCTCTGATTTCATTACAGGAAGAAGCCTTCTCTTATGTGAGAATAAACATGAAACGAAACCTCCAGCATCATGAGCAGATGACTCAATATTTGACCTCCTATTAGGTTTTATAATGTGATAGTGTCCAACCTACCACAGAACTTCTGGATATCAGTCTCTCCAGTCTTCCACAACTCTTTGGGAATATATAATTTTATGAATCAGCATTAAAAAAGGAGATTTTTTTTATTTTACTTCATTTGAGGGAAAAAAAAAAAGAAAAACAAAAAGAAGAGAGGTTTCCTTGTTGTGAATTCTGAGTGGTAAACATACTTGCAGGGAAGGACACTGATTGCAGACATATGGAGTTTTTAATAAGAAATAGAAATGCCTATTCTAAGGTTATAGATTCAACTTCAACAGTCTTGACCCTGATAATACAAAAATGCCCTGAATTTTTTTTTTTTTTTTTTTTTTGTATCCTATATTTTGCACTGCTACGGACACATTTTTTCATGGTCTCTGGGAGCTTTACCCTCAGTCACAACTCCTGCCCGATGGTAAGAACCCTGTTGATGTTGGAAAGATTTACTACCTTAGCTCTCTGGTGGGTGGTTGCTACATGTGCATTGGTGTGTTATCTACACAAAATAAAAGCCATTGATTAAAGCAGCTTAGCATTAAGCCGTTGATGCCATTAACACTTCTCATTTACCGTGAACTCTGATTGTGCACTAAGTCTTCATGGATAGGGCTCTGGTTGACCTTTTCCTGACAAGCTTGTAGGGGTTTTGGCCATTGACCACAAGTTTGAACTAAAGGTGATGATCACCATCCTTGATGATCACTGTGGGAAGAGGGATCCAGTGTGTGACTTGTCTGTTGACCAGTTACATCAATTATTTGTGCGTCTTTTTCCTCTGCTGCACAAACAAGGTTTTTAACACTCTCGTATCTCAGAGAGGCAATGATGTGACATTCATATAAAGGAGAGATGATATAAATGGTGGTTTTCTTATTCTTATCCTAATGTTCCATGGAAAAGAAAGAACATTCTCTTTCGTAGACTTCCTGGTCTCTCTCTCTCTCCGAGAGGTTAAATAAATAGCTTACAACTGTAGTGTCCTGAAACCTGTCAAAAAGAGAATGAAGCGTGGGTTATTAAAGCATTACCTTGTTTTTGTATGCTTCATTTGGGAAAAAAGTGCACAGTCTCTATCCCTGCCTGAAGTATGGAGGTACCATCCCACATCACCTGACTAAATAAGGTCCAACATGTATCCCTGGGTCTCAGTCTGCCCAGGAAATATTCCTGACAGTGAGAACTTCCATCACTGTGAAGGGATCAGAAACATCACCAAATAGAGGGCTACTTTGTCCTTTCTTCCTGTCATATGCTATTTTTGCTTTTTTTCCCCCTGCAAGTCTTTAATGAAAATAAGTTTAAGTAGGAAGCTTAATTTATTTACATTTCCAAACTACAAACAACTTTAAAAATATTTATCGGAAAGAAATTCTGGCTTCTTCTTTTAGAGGGCTTCTGGTAACCCAGTTTCATTTCTAAAACCAGTGAGGAGAAGACTGCAGTAACTTTTGCAGGAAATCCCAGGGTCCTTACCACCAACTCTTACTGAGCCAAAAGAACCCCACAGCCCTTTTAATTTTGCATTTGAAAGGTTTGCTCTCAAAGCAAGATGCTTTGCTTCTTGTCTGAGCCCAAGAACCATTCCTGC
>NW_008246063.1:4810318-4816266 GCF_000691975.1 Corvus brachyrhynchos
CCTGCTGTTAACATTCAGAGATAGTTTTTGCCATCTGAAAATGGTTCTTTGGGCTTCTGCTCAAAATTTCCTGAAGAACTGTCACCCAAGCTCTTCTAAGATCACAATGCTTATAAATATTGCGACAAAATGACAAGCTATGCCTGACTTATTCCATTAGGACCATGTTCTAAAAAATGTCATTATGAGGTTATTTCTGGGTCAAGGCATCTCTAAACTGATAATTGGTGCAACTGGGGATGATATGTCTAGTCAAAACTTGGTGTGCTTGTGACTTTCCTGGGGTGTCTGATATTGGTAACTGATGAAAGAAAACCACCTAACCTAGACTGACCAATAGCTTAAATTGTTGATAATTTTCTTTACTATTTGGAATTGTTATATAATAAAAATGATAATCTTATAGGTTTTATGAATTCAAGTGATAATTACTTCTCTCCCTCTCCTGCCGTATGTTTCAGAGCATCCTTCTTTCAGTATCTGGGTTTCAATTAGAATTTTTAAAAGTATTTCTCTTAATTTTGAATGGGAATTATTCAAAGTTGCATCAGGAGAGGTTCAGACTTGATATTAAGAAACAAGTTTTTGCTGACAGATCGGGTCAAACACTGGGACAGGCTTCCTAGGGAGGTGATTGATGTCTCTGGCCTGTCAGTGTTTAAGAGCCATGTGGCCTAGGTGCTTAACATGATTCATCTTTTGGTCAGCCCTGAATTTGTCAGTTAGTTGGGCTAGATGATTGTTTTAGGTTCCTTCCCAAAGAACTGTTCTGTTCTATTCTATTCTATTCTATTCTATTCTATTCTATTCTTTTCTTTGTTTGGGGTTTTTTCCTTCAAATTGAGTGTTGACATACATTTGAACAAATACAAAAGCAAAAAATGTCAGGATGGCACTTCTGAAGAGTATTAATTGCCATTTCAAGTGTTTTTTCATCCATTTTGAAAGAGAGTATTCTGTTTCTGAAATGACACATTATCAGGTAAAATAGCTTCTGCCTTTTGTTCAGTTTGAGTTTGTGTGTTGATGACTAAATTTACAGTTGCATTATCTTTATGTCTGTGTATTATAATAACTTAATGGAGCAGAAATGCATTGCAAATGGACAGATAAAGACTGCCCGTGAAAATGAGAGAGAGGGAAAGTGGAATGTCTTTGAGTAGAGAGTGTACTGCCCCGGAAGGTAGGTTGGTCCTGAATATTAATATAAGTAGGGAGTGTTTTTAACCACATTTCTTTCCATATTCCATGTTTCACACATGACTTTGCAAAGATACGTGTTAGGTAAAGACAGTATGCCAGTTGTGAGTATAAATACAATGGGGAGTTTTCACTTTTTCGTAGTTCACACAGACACAGTTATTGATTCTCATTTTTCTTATGTTCAGAAAGATTTTCCCTTTTACTTTGGGTTTTTCTGTGGTTTTGTTGTTGTTGTTGTTTGTTTGTTGGTTTGTTTGTGTTTCCCAAAGTATGTTGTTGGATCTTTATCTTCTGCTAAGGCATTTACAAGACAGGCGGGTGCAACATCAATATAACATCATGTCTGCCAGGATGATGCAGTAAAGGCAGGAGAGGCACTGCTTTCAATTCTTGGAAGTGCCATGTCAGGGAGAAAAGGAAGGGAGCATGACAAAATAAAGGTCATAATTGGCTTTAATAGACTAAATTGTGGTAGGAGAGAAATTGGGAAAAAATATCCAAATAACTCTGTTAGAGTGGCAGCTAAAAATCTCAGCTACATGATGAGGTAGTGGACTTACTGGGTTCTCTACACAGAGACATATCTCAAGACAATCTTTACAGGGTGGTAGATGAAGAAAGACCCAGAAGTTTCCACAAAATCAAAAATTTAGTAGAAAATATTTGTGATAGGAAAGACAGGACACATTTGCTTTGTGATATTATAGAAATCAAATAGAAAAGAGAATTTAGGTTTCTGAATTTCTCTCTAGCATTCCACTAATTTATATCCCCGTGTATTAATTAATTGCTTTGTGTGGAACTGTCACTACACTTATTTCCATCAAGTCATGATTTCCTAAGAATTCAAGACCTCAAAACTCTAAGCATATTTTCTTATATTTATGCCAACAGCAAAATCAAATAGCTATGTAATATATTCACTCAGAAATTTCTTTTAATAGATACCACACGGGACCTGTTTCACAGTCACCTTGAGAAGCACATGGAATTCCCACTGACACTGTTTTTTAGCATTAAATAATAGTTCTTAATAACCAGCTAACATCCCTGAGATTTTTTTGTCTCTGAAGAAGGATAAATGGTCATAGGAAATGCATGAGAAGATTTGTTTGACTCATGGGCAGTGAGGATGGGTCATTTAAAAGACTACGAATTGTGTGTTATTGTAATCTTATATATGTTCACTTTGAATGACTTATAATACTTCCTCTTACAGCTCAACAACATTAAGTTTCACACTGAGATGAGGAGAGTATTCACACAAATGCTCTGAGTTTACTGATGGAAAAAAAGTTATTTCAATTTCTCTCTAAGTGATGTATAGTGCTCACTCCAGGGCTTGTCTGTGGTTTAAGGTAATCTTAAAAAGCATTGGTTTGACAAATTTTCTGTTAGAGAAAACACTTGTCTTATTTGTATGAGCAAATATTTTAATAATTTCAGGAACAGGAAATGAATAAATGTCAAGTGAATTACACTGCTGAAGTGGTAAATTAGAGAAAAATTAATAATTATTGTGAGGAGTTGTCTTTCTACTGGCAGATCTCTGCAATTACTGCTGTGGCTAAAGAAAACTCACATATGAGTAGTGGGGCCAAGGAACATGTTGTACTCCAAGAAGTATTAAGAGTTTGTCATCAGGAACTTTGAATTAAATACACTCTAAATTACCTTATAACAAGTGAATGTGGCAAAGTCATGTCCTTTCGAACATTGGGACATATCAACATTTAACCAAATTGGCACAGAGAAAAAAAATCTTTGTTCATGGAGTTTACTGCCAGGAGTGCAAATATCATCAAGATGGATAACAAATGGCTGATCAGGTCCCTGGGATACCAAAGGAAAGGAGAGCTGAGGAATTAAAAGGTGTTTTGTGAGATTTTGAAATTAGGTAGAAGATGACTAACTAACACTTCTGGGAACTGAAGGTCTAGGTTAGGTCTTCCGTAAAAAGTCTTTGCCCTGATCTTGATACCGAGGGAAAAAGAAAATAAAATTATTGCAAAGAGAACAAAAAACCTCTGAGGAACCAGGTTTATTTTTGGTGCAATTTTTCTAATCCAGAAAACTATGCCATGAAGACAATCACATGTATAAGAAAGTTTATTTAGGTTTAGAATTTGTCATGTAGAATTTTCTGCATTCTCTATATTTGGATGATGTAATTAATTAACAGAAACAACATTCATTTAAATATATAGTGGCCAAACTATTTATAAATAACAGCATATCTTTCGTACCACTGAAAGCACACAATATTCTCTCTCACTCAGTATAGGCTCAAGTAAATGGAGAAAATGAATCAAATTTAAAAAAGAAAACTGTAAAATTAAACACAGGCAACCACAGAGGTTTTCTATCATCATAATTTAAAAAATACTCTGAGGTGTTTATCTGGCATATGAAGGCAGTTTTTAGAATGTTTTTCAGAGGACTTGTGGTGAACAGTTGTATTGCGCATCACTTGTTCTTTTCCCTTTTTATTATATTATTATTAATATTAACATTATTTACCATTATTATTGTATTTTAATTTATTTTCAATTATTAAACTCTTCTTATCTCAACATGCAAGTTTTGCTTCAACTCTCCTCCCCATTCCATGTGGGAGGATAGGAAGAGAAGGGGTGGTTGAGCAAGTAGCTGTGTGTTGTTTCATCTCCAGCCAGGCTTAAAACTACAACAAATGGATGAAAGCAAAATGCATCTATGTATTATAAACATCAGCCATAATTAATAGATGGAAACACTGGTTTTCTGTGGTCCCAGCTCACTCCTGGGTGCTGCTGATGGCTGATAAACAAATCAACTCTTTTTCACCTCTAGTTCTGAGAGAAAGTATACAAAGGGACAGTTGAAACCTGAAACAAGTGAGTGGTTCAGCTCACTTGCAGTTTTTTGGCGACCCCAGAAAATATTTGTTCATTTCCTTCATACTTATTAAAAAAATAAACTATTCATTGCAATATTTTGTTAAGTGAATTCTATATGTAATCCTAAAGGGGTTTTGGTTTTATTCTTTTTTTTCTATGATTGTTTGTCTGAGCTTTTTGCACTGCTCGTTTTGAGTTTCAGTGCTAAATCCTGTCACATTTTTTATTTCAGAAGGCCATAAAAGACAGCATACAAAAGTATACAGTGAAGAATGAGAATTAGCTTTATGCAGGGACTGGCTATTCCAGGGCAGAATTCATTAATATCCTTTGTATGATACTAAGCCCAGGCTTGTCTTGAGGCTCAGCTATGCAAAGTACTTGAAATCCACAGCTATAAACAATCCATTTCTGCTGTTAAACAAAACTATTGGAAATATCACTCTGCAATGGCTGCCTGGAATAGGGAATTTGGGGATAGGATCTGTTTCATCTGTTTGTTGATTATAAAATGTATCTGTCTACAGCTGAGCTGGCTGTTTAGGTTTCCACAATAGTCAGTGTAGCCTAATCAATACAGTCAATAGAGTTTAATGTGATTAATTTGGACAAATGTGTTTATTTTAGAGTGAGATTAACTTCTCAGACTTCAATTCTGTTGAGTTTATTGACTAGTCCCCCACAGACTCAAAAAAGAAACTCAGAGTAATTTGATCAGATGTCTCAACATTGAAGAAATCCATGGATAGTTAAATGAACCCTGGCGTTTGTGATGGTTATAATCACAGAGCTCATAATGTTTCACAGGCAGGTCTTCTGAATTGTAAAGTAAAGATTTCTCCTTTGGAATTGTGCTAGTTCTGGCATGATAAATAACTGACAACATGCCTCCCCCCGCAAAAAAAAAAAAAAAAAAAAAAAAAAAAAAAAAAAAAAAAATTATCAACAAAACTGGGGTATCTGAAAAAAAGGAAAAAAAGGAAAAGTGTTCACAACAAAGCTCAAGGGTATAAACATCTTACCTTTTACAGAAATATACACTACCCATACAGATTTCCTCAGAAGTACTTAACCTTGACTTATGCATAAATTGAACACTTCTTGGAATACAGAATATGCAACACGTCACCACAAGCTACTCCTGCCTACTTCTAGGAGGCATTGCTATTTCATATCAAGGAAAATAGAAATGGCTGTGGCAGTCTGTGCTGAACAGCAGAGAGAAATAAGGTTTTGCCAGGCTTATATTCCCAAGATAAAATCTGCCCCTGCTCTCTGTAATGTCTTGGGACAAAGGATGTCACAATATAAGCCACAAAATATCCTTCTTCTGCTTATTTTATATTATTTTTTTAAATCTCCTCTTATGCCCTCTGCCTGTTAGACAAAACACTCTCACTGCATTTTCTTTATTTCTTTCACATTATTATATGTCAGTTATCTCATCTTCCAGCTGAAGATTCTCAGTCTCCTTAACCTCTCCTGGCATCCAAATCATTCTGCAACTTTAATCATGTGTTATCTTTGTCTATATTATTTTTTTTTACAGTTTCATTATATTCTTTGCAATTAAATAATCTCTTCTATCCTACAAGAGCTTTTTAAATACATGATTCACTAACTAGCAATAAACTAAAGGAAAGGTATTTCTTCAGAAACTGATTCCAGAATTCTGAATGGGGAGTCCAGCTTGTGGTAACATACACTGACTTGGAGGTTCAGAGATTTTTAGGTTAGCTGGGTCTGAGCAGGATCTGATCTCTTCCTCCTGAGGCTCGGGCTCCCAGAAACACACCTGAGAAGAGACTGCTTTCCCAGTTCCTCTCCTGTGGGACTGCCATCATAGGCCTTGGACAGTGGAAAAGC
>NW_008246063.1:4816903-4828611 GCF_000691975.1 Corvus brachyrhynchos
CGGGGAAGTTCACAGAGAACTGTCTCCCGTGGGAGGGACCCCACGGTGCAGCAGGGGAACGACTTCTCTCCGTAACCCAAGCAGAAGAAAATCTTGGGTGATGAACTGACCAAACCCTCAGCCCCTGTCTCCCTGTGCTGTCTGTGGGAAGGAGGGAGGGCTTGGGGGAAGAAAAGGTGTTTTAAGGGCTTATTTTTACTTCTCATTATCCTCCTCTGATTTTGTTAGTAAAAAACTCACTTTGTACTTCTAAGTTGAGCCTGTTTTGCCCTTGAAGTGTTTCTTCCAGTCCTTATCTCAACTCATGAACCCTTTGTTAATTTCTTTTTTCCTCTCCTCTGCCCAGGGTAGCAGGGCGAATGAGTGGCTGTCATGGGTGCCTGGCATTTGGTCAGTGTCAAACAATGACACCACTTTTCACCACTCTGGCTACACAAAGGAGTAAGGAGAAGAGCTGCAGGGTTTCCTTGATTTACTCTTAGAACAAGAACAAGAACTACTCCTGAGCTTATCAAACAAATTAATAAAATCTATGCCTTGGTTTCCCTTTTCAGATCATCCCGAGATTTATTCAGTGTGTCTGGTGGAAAACACATCCTTTGAAGTCTCCCTGGACTCAGTTTCCAATAATTGAGTATTTTCTTTCGTTTAAAGCATTTAAAAGTATTTTCCTATGCTGTTTACTATCCCTCAGCTCCTCAGCTCTTTTTCATACTTTTACATTTCTGCTTTTTCTTAGAAAAGTTGTTGACAGCAGTGTCATATCTGTTGCAAAACTTGGTGTCCCACCCATGTAGAATGTGTCACAGATGGGCTTACCTCCAGAATTCATCTTCTATTTCTACTACAAAATGAAGTGTTCAACTTCTGCTTATAACGTTAATCATAGCTGTTACCCAACCATGTAAGCTGAAATGTTTATCCTGAGTTTTACAAGAAAGATGAAAAGTGTAAAGTAGACATAAAAGCCTGGCTTCTAAAATGCCGGTTTTCTGTTGTGAGTTTCAAGCAATTTAGTCTGACTTTACTGAAAGAACATCTGTTCAAACAGAAAGAATTTTAGACATCACCTTTTGTGTGATAAAAAAGTGTAAAATCCAATAATTACTTTATAACTAGAAAAATTACTCTTTTTCTTCTCAATGTCATCTTCATAATTTACTTCAGTGTGAAAACTCCCCCTGAAGGTGTTTAAGATCTGTGTTATCTTTATTAAGGTCGTTTCATAGATATGTCGCCTCTAAGTCCTGAGCATATATCCACGTGATATACCACAGTCCCTTGTAAGAAATTCCACTCAGCCTGTCCCCCGCCTGATGCCTCTTGGCTCCTCACTTGTCTGTTTTTCTGACTTCTTTTGGAATTCCTTCAGAGGACCTGGGATGAATCCTTCAAAACCTCTCTGAGGGTGCTCTCAAGTGCATGGTGGGATTTTTTATGTGTCCTGTGCAGGGCCAGGAGTTGGACTCAGTGATCCTTGTGGATCCCTTACAATTCAGAATATTGAGCAGTCCTATGATTCTATGAAGTGTCACACAAGACTAACCTTGGTGGAAACAGACACAATATGTTCCTATCAGAGAACATAGTCTTGCCATTAAAGTGTTTAGAAGCCATTCCTCCAGACTTAGTTTGACACTATGTCCATTCATCTGCCTCTCCTTTAGTATTCCTGTATTATAATTGCTGTAGCTAACAATGAGCAACTGGGAGACAAAACCCTTCCTCTGACATTGAAATTCTGAAGCAAGGAGACAGCAGCAGTGAGCAGTAATTGCATGCCTTCTCTCTTTTCCCTGCATTTTATTTATGTTTTTACCTTGAAGTATCTTAGTTGTCCATCTGCCAATTTCACAACAGCTGACATCTGCTTAAGTGAGACACACTCTTGATCTTTGCTGGGAAGAGTGGTTAGAAAGCACACCAAAAATAAAAATGATCAGAGAATGGATTGCCATGCCAGCATACGTTTTCAGCTCTCATTTACGGCCCTTCTCGATCCAGCTTCAGTTTGGGGGAGGGAAATGGGTGTAGCACTGCTTTAAAAGCCATAACCTTTGGAATTAAAATGAGTTCTCAGCACAAACTGAGCAATAAAAAAGCAATCATATCACCAGGCTGCTGGCCCTTATTATTTTAGCATCAGTGTGATGGGCTTTAAAAGCTTTAGACATGCTGGGAAAGTTAAATACATGTGTTCCATTTAAAACTGACCAGCATTTAAATACGCAGACACCTGCCATGACAAGCAGTCAAAGGATTGCTCTTTCATTTTATAAATGGAATAAAACTGCTCAGTAGAATGGCATGACATCTGTGTGGATATTTGTTTAGTTGCTACTGGTGTACTTAATGTGAGGGATTTAGAGTATTAGTCTCAGACAGCATTCTGCAAGCTCCACTTCCCCACAGCGACTTCTCTATTCACTGCAAGATTTAAGTAGTTGAACAAAGTGATCCTTTTGTCTAGCATAAAATAAAGAAGTGTGTAGGGGTGAGGTGGCTTGTCTTCTCATTTTCCCTTCCTGCACAAAAACTGTTAGGTTTACTCGCAGCGGGAGCCACACAATGCATGCACTCTTGAGATGCTGGCATTAAGGGTGGTGGGGGGAAAGAAGAAGAAGGTTTTGTTCTCTAGGCAAATGGAACAAAAATTCTGTTTATCTGAGGGTTTGAACAGAAACACTTGTCTCTAATTAATTTTGGGGTGGTTTAATCCTGTTTAATATTTATCTTCAAGTTAATTTTGAACTGGAAACGTGCATTTTATTGAAACAAGTGAACACTTTGAAAATGCCAGAACTAAGTATTCAGATTTTTGAGATATTTCCTTTCTTGAATTCACACACAATCACAATATCCTCCCTGCCCTGTCCCCCAGGGTTTGAATTTCAGCATATTTTCAGCTTTCCCAAGTGTGCCTAGGGATGAAGAGATGTTGAACTTATTGCATGCTGAAAGTGTTTTGCTCATAGCTAGTTTTTTCCCCACGATGGAATGAAAACACAAACAGAATAATATAGATGACTGCCAGTTGCAAGAATTATTACAGAAATCACTTTCTGTCCTTTTCCATGTGTTGTTTTTTTTCCCTGTCCATTCTTTCTCCTTCACTAATGCAAAACAATCACTGTGCATAGTTTTTAGGACTGGTACTTGTTTTTTGTGCAACATTCCTCATTTCAGTGTCTTGATGTCAGCTCTTCTTTCCCACTCCTCTTTTATTTACAGTTATTTATGCCAAAGATGGAAAACTATAACTGAAGGAATAGAGTCACTTACACTAGAGGATTGAGATCTGCTTTTAATTATACCACATGAATAATTTGTCAGCATCTCATTTCTGACCCTCTGCAAAAGACATTACCTTTATTGTTTTTTAAAGTAATAAAATCATTAAAGCCAATTTGGGTGATCTTTTTCGCCACTGCTTTTCTTCCTCTTTCACTTTGATAAAAAAATCACCTGTAAAAACACCAGATTGCTGCTACAATCTGAAAGTGAAAAAACCCAGTCTTCTTTGTGTTGTGTGTTACTGTTAAGGTAATTTAAAGAAGCACAAACCACAGAGAGTTAACCAATCCTTTGTCTTTAAACACACTTTTGTATCCTTGGAGTATCCTATAATAGAAATGTAAAGTGATTGTGCTTGATTTTGATGCTTCTAGACAATATTTTTTATGTCATAAAAGAAAAACTGTGCTTCTTTACACTCCATGGATCCTTTTTAGGAGTGTAGCTCCCTGCATTGACTTTTATCTCTTAGAAAGGAATATGTAGAATTTATATTAAAAATAAATTCCAGAACTGTCTGACAAAGACAAAGAATCAAAATTGTGAGAAAGATTAAAGGAAAAAAAAATCTCTATTATGTACATACTTGTCCATTAGTTCAGTACCTGATCATCCCTCAAGATTAATGTTTTAATTCTACTTCAATATTTAAGAGATGGGGAATTAAGAACACAAAGGCTTGATTTCATCACAGAGCTAGTTAAGGAGAGCTGTATCTGTGCTGGAATACCTGGCACCACACTGTCCCTATAAACTGTGTTAGGACTTTATGACACCTTTGCACTCTTCCCTGAGTCACCTGGGAGCCCACCACAGAAATGTGAGATGAGATGAGATGACATCAGAGCTTCTGAGTTGCTGGTGCTGCCTTGGAGGCCTTCTGAACATTTTAACCTGTTTCCTCAGTATGAAAAATTGAATGGAAGCAAAAATCATTCTCTAGCTCATAACTATCAGTGAATCCAAGTTACAAGAATCACTGGATCCTTGGAAGCTACAGAAGAGTTAAGAGCATCCAGCAAGAGTGCAGGTAAGCCCCAAAGTTAGGTAGTGCCAGGTGACCTTCTGAGGGCAAAAAAAGTCAATGTAAGAGCAAAAGTTTCAACAGGGTAGAGCAGAAAATTGCCTTACTCTGTATCTTCCTTTCCTATATTCTCCCCAGCCACTCTCACTTCTGATCCATGATTGGGGGTTTTTTTCAAGTTTCATCCTTGTTTTGATAACACACAAATCATGAAAAAATATAGCAGGGCTCTGGGTTTTATCTGGCTATTTGACTTTACTGACCACACAGCAAGTGTTTTTGACAATTATTTTTTTGTCTCATCTGGAACTAAGATATCCTAGGGATACAGTAAAACAAAGTTTTTCTTCTTAAGTTTTCTGGCTAGGATCTAGTGATGACAGAAATCTAAACGAAAGCTTCAAAGTCCTTTACAGGGCTTCTTTAGGAGTGAACCTGCAAATAGTGTGAAAGTAATTTTTTCCATTCTCAGGAAGTAGGGGAAAGTTATATCGATATGAGTTATTTGAACACACATCTAACATTTTCTGGGACGTGCTTACGTGTAAACAAGTGCATTGATTCTGGCTTGAACATCCATTCATATTTTAGTTAAAAAAACGCAGTAATAATTAGTTACTGGTCAGTTCCTGTATTGGCTCTGACTGGGATGGAGCTAACTTTGCCCATGGCAGCCCTCACAGAGCTGTGCTGGGTGTTGGTGGCTGCAGAGGTGTTGGTGACACTGCAGTGTCTTGGCTCCTGCTGAGCAGAGCTGGCATAACACCAGCTCTGTCTCTCCAACACCAATCTCCAGCTAAAAACCTACAGGCTGAGGGTGAGCAATGTGCCAGGAGGGGGCAGAACCAGAAGAGCTGACCCAAACTGACAGAAGGGATATCCCATCCCAGGTGTTGTGCTCAGTAGGAAAAGCCAAGAGAAAGGAGGAGAAGGGCATCATCCATTACTAAGCTGTTTGTATTCTAAAGTTACCCCTGTGTGTACTAAGGCCCTGCTTCCCAGGGGGCAGCTGGACATTGCCTACTGAGGGGAAGTAGAGATAATTCTTTTTGTTACCCTTGTTTTCATGCGTGACCTTTACTTTTCTTTATTAAATGCACAAGTTTTTAATCCTATTTATTCCCTGTCCCACCGAGGAGAGGGAGTGAGAGGGTGCCTTGGCAGACACCTGACAGCCAGCCATGGTCACATAAATATAACAGGATAAAACAGGAACATTAAATTATCATTCTATGTCAGCCTTGTTTTAGCCACTTAAGATGCTGAAATGAGACAAGTGTAAAGAAAATCTTAATGTGCTAATATTTCATCTACAAGAACCTTTTGAATTCTAGACATCCAGCAGACAATTCCATGTACAGCCTTGTCAGTTCATGATATCCCATGACAAGCTATCATTAGGTGTTCAGGCAGCCTGTAATGGGTGTCATTTACACTTCTGTAACACCAGCCAAACCTTTATGTAGTCTCTTGTAATCTTATATGTTATGTACTGCAAAATGATAAACCAGATTATGACCCACAATTAAATGTCTCCTGCATGATCCCGCAGCTTACAAGAGCTGGTGAATAAACTAGGATGTTTAACAATTTGGCTCTTATAAATCCATGCTCACATAGTGTCAGTTCTACATCTAGGACCTGTGGAAGAGCCTCTTCAGTCTAGAAGACCATGCAAAAGGGTGTCACCCTCTACATTTATACCAGTAAAAGCCATGGCAAAGCCTGAACACAGACCATAATTGTCTATATCATTAAGTATCCAGGTGTATGTATACAAGTGTGGTGAAAAACACACTCAGGAGGAGAGGTTGTTCTGTATTAACAAAAAAGGTAAACCCAGGGTTCAAAAGCTTCTGGGTCAAATTTTCACTTAAAATATTTCTTCTGAATTTACTCCTGAATATCTTTATGCCAGTTTCAGCTGTGTTTTTTAAACTTTTTTGTTCCTGATTAGCCATCAGTGAAAACTCTTTTTAATTCTCCTGTTATTTTTCTCTTCTACCTGTCTCTAGAAAATTTATTTGAATAAGACCTTACATCCTTTGGCTGTGCCTTCTCTGATTGTGTTAAGAGTACATTGGCTTCCCCTCCTACCTCCATCGCATATCTTTGTTTATAAACTAAAGATAAGATTTTTCTCAGCATCTTTCCAGTGCAAATTTTTTTCTTATAGTTTATTTGTTTATGCAGTGTACACTGTAGTCATAGAGAGACAGACTGAACTGTAATGTAATGCAGTGAGCACTTGGCAATTGCTTCCTTGTGGAGGGCTCAGGGATTTTTCAACATGATAACCCAGAACAGTACAAGGTAAAGGTGATCTTGTACTTCTGTGTGAATGTATACCCTATGCTTACACTTCATAAAATGAGTACAAAGCTGTTATCTGAGAACAGAAAGCATAACACTCTGAAAAAAAAGGCAGAGGCAGAGTCTCCAGGACTGATCCAAAGCCACAGAGGTTAATGAAAAGACTTCTGTGTGCATTGGATCAGGCTGTAACCTTGTGTATTGCTGTGAGGTATATATAATACTGCCAGCACAGCTGCAAGATCACTCACAAAAAGTAAATGATGAAGGGAGACTATTTTAACCATGGCATCTGGGTCTTTTGACTGCCATTTGCAACAGGAGGTGGGAGTAGCCTTGCAAAATGAGATGACTGGATTCTTCGTGCACCATCAAAGGCCATCTCAAGGCTTTAAAAGTAATATTTGGCACCTTTAATTTTTTACTTTCATTATTTTCCTTTCCAGCCAAATGAATGCAAATCCATAGTAGAACTCAGGACCTCTGGCTCTAGAAACAGAGGTTGTCTGCTGAAGAGCAAAGCAGCATCCCTTAGTTTAGCAACGTAGCAAAGTGATGCACTAATGAACACTGCTTTCATATTCCATCTTGAAGAAGATGTCAAATTAGTAAAGATCGGTATCAAGCTGAATCCAACTCACCTGTAGATCCAAATTTTTCAGCTCAGATTCTCTTATACTTTACAGAAAATAAACTCAAATATATTTCGTCTGTAGCAAAATTGTAGCAGGAACTCAGCCAAAAAGGCGCAATGTGAGTGTCTGCCCATCAGTTGGCAGCCTCTTCCAAGAGCCATCATTTAAAACAATATAAAATAGTTAGGCATAAAAATCTTACAGTGCATTCCATGCTTACATACCTCTTTTCCAGTTACACACATCACAAAAAGTAACAAAATAATTTAAGTAGCTCTCAAAAGTCTAAAATTTGATTCAAGTTTTAAATTTAGATGGATTTGGACAATTTACTAATTGCTTTTCAAAATGTTATAAAGAATTAACTTTCTGAGACACTATAGCCAAGGACTTCTCTAATGCATATATATATATATATATCTTAATTGGGTTACTGCTGGTTTAACTTAATGCATTTTTCTAAGTGAAGGTGTGCTTTGGAATCTAATTTAGATGCAGGTTTTTCTTTCAATTCAATTTCAAGTGAATTTATAAAGGGTAGGTACCAGCATTACTATAATCATATTTTTACTTGATAGTTTCTTTAAAAGTTTGGTGAAAATCTAAGTACTTCAAGGAGGGAATTAACTCACGTTACACATTTGTATTTTATCTCTATGAAAGCCCCTTGGTGCTACAGTGATTAAGCATGAAGATGAAAGGTTTGGAATGTCACTGAAGTAGCATCCCAGCATCCTTGTCATCACCTTGCCATGGACAAGGTATATCAAAAACAAAGATTCATTGTACAGGGCTAAAAGTTATCTCCACTCTTGTCCAGAGGTTTTCTCCATGGATTAAAAATCACACTGCTGATTGGGTTGCTAGAAACATATGAAAACTAACAAAAAAATTTGGGCTATTTAAAAAAAAAATACTTAATATAAAATTTAGTATTAATTAAGAAGGGGAGGTCAGAGGCTTGTCCTTTCAAATGAGCTCCATCAATAATGTACTTTAGCACATATTTTATAGCAAAAGCAACACCCACCAAGCTGTTGTCTTTCATCTGCTGGATGGAATTAAGATGGGACTTCATTGTTTCTAGATATTATTATTAATTCTGTAGTTTTTATTTTTTTTTTAAGACTGTACTAATTCATTAAATACACACATAAAGCATCAGCAAATAGTGGATATAGGCAAACAGGGGATGTTTTCTGTTTTTTTCTGCTTCATTATATAAACAACAGTTGAATAACTTAAACCATTTGCTATATGACTCCATTCTTGCTTCTATTCTGTTATCATAAAATTATAGAATGTCTTGTGTTGGAAGGGACCTTCAAGATGACCTAGTTCAGCCCCCCTGCCGTTTATGGGGACATCTTTCTATAGGCCAAACTGCTCAGAGCTCTATCCAACCTGGCCTTGAACACTTCCTGGGATGAGGCATCCTAGACTTCTCTGGGCAACATGTTCCAGCACCTCATCACCCTCAAAGGAAGTAATTTCTTCCTAATATCCAATCTAAACCTCCTCTCTGTCAGTTTGAAGCACCTTGCACTTGATCTTATTAAACCTCATGAGATTCACAGGGGCCACTTCTTAAGCTCGTCCAGGTCCCTCTGGATGGCATCCAGTCCTTCAGCTGTGACTACCTCATCACTCAGCTTGCTGTTACCCGAAAACTTTCTGAGGGTACATGAGGGTACATACATCACTTCTTCAACGTCATTAATGAAGATGCTAAATAACATTGGTCTCAGTTGCACCCCTGAGGGACACCACTCCTCACTGATTTGCATTGGGACTCTGAGCCGTTGACCACCAACCTCCAGATGTGACCATCCAGCTACTTTCTTATCCACCTAACAGGCTACTTATCAAACCCATCTCTCTCCAATTTAGAGAGAAGGATATTGTGGAGGACCATGTCAAAAGTCCAGATAAATGACGTCTGTAGCTCTTCCCTTGTCCACCGATGTGGTCACTCCATCATAGAAGGCCACTGAGTTGGTCAGGCAGGACTTTCCCTTGGTGAAGCCATGCTGGCTATCCCAAATCACCTCCCTGTTCTCCACATACCTTAGCACAGCTTCTAGGAGGATCTGTTCCCTGATCTTTCCAGGCACGGAGGGGAGTCTGACAGGGTGGTAGTTCCCAGGTTCCTCCTTTCTATGGTTTTCAAAAATGGGTACAATATTTCCCCTTTTCCATTCACCTGGGACTTCACCTGACTGCCATGACTTTTTGAATATTATGGAGAGTGGCTTGGAAACTGCATCAAAAAATTCCCTGAGGACTCTGGATACATCTCATTGAGTCCCATAAACTTATCTAAGTTCAGGTTCTTTAAGTTGTCATGAAACTGGCCTTTATATAAAGGTGTTCAAAGTGTTTTTGGTGCAATGTATGAAAATGCAGTATGTTGCTGGAGAAGGGTGACACACTGACTGAATGTAGCAACCTGCATTGCTTGAACAGCTAATTCTTAGATCTCTTCAAAGCATTATTCAAAGAAGCCAACATATAGACAACAAAAAAAAAACAAAAAAACCCCCAACCCTCAGTTTTCCTGCCCTGCATCTCTGCAAGTCACATCTCTGTATAGCTCTCTCCCCAGGACAGTCTGCCGCATGAACAAGAGCTTGTCAGGGCTGCTACCTGCCTAGAGAAAAGTATTCCAAGCCTTATAATACTTACACAGTGCTAATGGCTTTTGTGGTCCATCTGAGGGCATTTAGTTGAGCTTGAATAGATATGTCTCTGCCAGGGAGCGCCAACCCAGTCATTTGGGTTTGGTAGATTGTGCTGAAAATGACTGTTCAGTAATGTGTTCCTTTGCATTGTTTTCAGACAAAATAAAGATTAAACCTGAACATTTTGAGATACCTGTGGAACAAAATCAGTCATTTAATTTAAAGAATGTGGAAGAGCTCAGGCAGGGGCTCTGAGCAACTTCTTCTCCATAGGGTCTTCCTCCTGTCTTGCTTTGCATTTTCAATTAGGCCCTAATTCCCAAGCCCTGATTCACAGGGGCAGTCTCATTACAAGAAGAGACTGGAAGAGCAGAAGTTGTTTAGTCTTGCCAAACAAAGGCTGAGAAGAGACATGATTGCTGTCTATAAATATATCATAGGGGTAAACACGGGAGAAAAAGAAGCACTATTTAAGCTAAAGGACAATGTTGTCATAAGAACAAATGGGAATTAACTGTCTATGAATAAATTTAGGCTGGAAATTAGAAGAAGGTTTTTAGTCATAGGATCAGTGAAGTTTTGGAACAAAATGGGTAAGAAGAGAGTGAGGGAAGAGGGAAATAACCTATTTTAAAGACAATACCATTTCAGGTTATGGAGAAAATTGGCATGGCAGTGATGTGATAGCACACTCCTCATTGACTAGACTCTTTCCAATCTTATACTCTTAGATTTATTAATATTTTTTAAAGTATTTTAAATTTTATTGGTTAACAATAATCTAATGTTTAAAGTGTATTAGAAAACTCTGCCTGACAGTATTAGAAAACTCTGCACATATATAAGTGGAAGTTGTTCTAATACATTCAGTGATATCTTCTGTAAAACAGGCCTTGTAAAGAATCCAGGAACACAATATTAATCTGGATTATCTAGAGAGCAAGAAAGACTATATCTCACAAGTGTTCAGAAGAGCATTCACCTTGTATCAGTACATTTTTTTGCAAACTTCAGTGCAAAATAACCATATGTGTTAAGAGGCAAAAGGGATTTAACTTGCAAGAGCAGAAGAAAATGGAGGCAAAAATAAAAAGCAAGAAATGGAAAATTGCAGAGGGACAGGCATTCACATTCACATATTCTATGGGCAAAGCAATTCACTCTGATGAATTACACTGCACAACCACACAGCTGCAGCCATCTCAGTGTTGCAACTAAGCTGACATGATTTATCTTCTTCTTGTTTTTTCTTTTTTTAATTTTGAAGGAATTTTGAATGTATGCTGCCTCAGACACTTTTATGTCCAGACAGTTTGCAAGTCAAAAAGAAGCACCCTTGTCTGCATCTGCATCCAAGTTTGTGTACCTACTTTGAAAGTAAGTGGCAGAGTCTGGAGGTAGAAAAGTGCAGTGTTGGCTGTCTAAGGTTCCTCTTGGTTTATCTGGAGGTCTGGTAGGCAGTCGTAGGTAACAACACTGCATCACCCTGTTGAAAACTTGTTAAACATCTGCCACATCAAAGGGAAAGGTTTGCAAGTACCACAGAGCTGGCGAAGCTAAATGTTTAATTCACTGGTTTTTTGTGCCATTACTGATTGATAAAGGATAGAGTCACACCTGTAGATGTGTGTTGCAGTGGGAATACGGCAACATGCATATATCAAACCAGGAGTCCCGTGGAAAGGAAATATATATGGACAGACAGATTCTTGCTAGATGTTTCAGAGAGATGTTTATTTCTCCAGCCGCATGGCCGGGGCT
>NW_008246063.1:4829718-4833096 GCF_000691975.1 Corvus brachyrhynchos
TACCGCCGCTGCCGCCAGCCGCCACCCGCACGCCGCCCCTCTCGGTCAGGCGTTCCCGGGGCTCACTCCACCACGCGCTGCGCAGGGCCATGCAGGCACCGCCGGGTCCCACTGCTCCCGCCGTGCCTCGCTCCGCCACCGACACTGCAGCTCGGGTGGCTCCGCCCGCGCGCGGGAACTGCCTCGCTGCTGCTCGCAGAGCGCTCGGTGCACGTGGCCTGGGCCGCACGGTCCCTGCGCCAGGCTTCCCTTCGCCAGGACACAGCTGACATTGCTCAACAGTCTCGGTAACGAAATAATATTCACGAAAATATTCTTCCATCGGCATATATTTTGACTCCAATATTAACTGTGTCCAAACGGTGTTCCAAAAGCCCTTGGTAAGAATTAAATCCCAAGAAACATAGAAAAAGTTCTTAAACAACCATGCCAGGAAGTGTTTCAGTTCTTTTTGAGCTTGAATCAAGCTAAAATTTACAAATCGTTGTTCAAGAATCATGTTAAGTTTAAGATAAACGTCCATATGCGGCTCTGAGAGCCAAGAGTCTTCCCACGGTTCCTCCATAGTTAAGATATGGAATAGCAAAGCAAAACCAAGAAGAGGAATCCAAAGTTTCCAGGGTTTACTCACACAAATCAGTCGCTTAGGGATCGGGGATCGTTCTGCTCTCCATTCTCCACCATTTGTTCCAGTGGGGATCCTGCAACACGCATATATCAAACCAGGAGTCCCGTGGAAAGGAAATATATATGGACAGACAGATTCTTGATAGCTGTTTCAGAGAGATGTTTCTTTCTCCAGCCGCATGGCCGGGGCTCTGCCGAGGAACTGTTCCAGTCACGGGACCAAGGGTCCTTCTGCCCGCGCAGGGGAACACAAACCAACCAATGGGAACGAGGCTGAGCAGAGGCAGGGAAACCCCGTTTCTGTCCCCTCAGGGCCCCTCTCCCAGGGCTACATGGCGGGGGACGAGACCCCAACAGATGTGGTTAACATGGTCACCCTCACATCCTCAGTGGCTGCCCTGTTTGTAGGTCTGTGATGGGGTGTGGTTACTAAACATTCCAGGATGGGGCTCCTGTTCCTATTCTACTCTTCCACAGTTTCCTGAAGTTTGAGGTCCTGGTAGAAGTTAGCATCTCCTGGGCAACAGCAAAACAAAAAAATTAGTTACTAAGCCGGGGAGAATAAGACCCCAGAGAATGGAAAGGAAGGACCAGCTTTTTTCCAGGTTCATCTCTTCACTGCATGTGAGGAGTAACTCAGTGTGAGTATAGGTGTGGTGTTTGGGAGAAGATGGTGCATTAATACAGACCAAAAATCTCTCCTCACTTAAAAAAAAATGGATATACTCTCATGAAGGTCTGTTTGCCCAAAAAAACCCAACAAAACCATAAATTGAACTTTGTTTATATGTGATTGGAGATGTTAGGCAAAATACTTAAATCTTAAAACAAATCTTCTTTATAATCAGACTGTAGGAAGATTACTTTAGCAAAGTATTTGAGCTATTTAGGAAAGGAGTAAAAATATATACTTTATCTCAGTGCAAATTATTTATTCAAGGCAGCATATGAAGATGATCTGAAATCTGACATCACTTACGTAACTGGCACATGTAAGGATAATATTTCTGTTTTAATTTACAAATTGTACTGTATAAATGCATTCATAAAAATATTACTCTTCAAAAGACAAATAGTGTGACAGATGTCAACATTGAAAGTAACACTGTAAGCAAAAGCAACTCTTCTTAATATGTTCTGTCCATTTTAGAAAAAAAAAAAAATAAAGTCTATATTGGTGCTCATGGTAACACACAAAGAGAAAGTAAAAAAAAACTTGTAAAAACAACACAGATTAAGGCCACAACAAGAATTCAAAATTACTAACTGTGGAGCCTGCTTGCATATATGAGGAAGGTTCGGAGGTTCAAACTCTAAAAACTCCTCACTGGAATTCCTTTTGGGTTTGTCAGCTCTCAGTCTTACACACTCCCTTGATGCATACCTCTTGTACAGTGGGGGGGATTAACTATTGGATAAACTACAAAGGGAAATGGTAGATGCCCCTGCAGTAAGAATCAAGATTGAATGTTTTTCTGGAATGTATCACATGACTTTTGGGTTGAATATGATATAAATAAATGAAATTTAATTGCCCAGCATAAACATGGGATCATATTATAAGATATATAGCTCTAAAAAATAGCATAGCTTTAAAAATCTGCCAATTTCCAGTGAAAAATAGTTATGTAAGAGAGGGAAAAGAGATAAGAGCAAAATAAATTATTCACTACTTTATATGCAGCTGCAGTCTCAAATTTACATTTCTATAGCTGGTGTAGTAGATATAGTTTTTAAAAAGGGGGTTTATTGGTCTAAGTAATTTCTTAAAGGAACAAAGATTTTAGCTAGTAATTTATCTATTAAAACTAAGTGTTGCTAATTGTACAGATAAGCACTTGCAACTGTTTATCCTCTTTCTTCTGGGCATCTTCCAGACATTTATCCATCTGCAGGTGAATGAGTTGTACAGTAAATATATCTTGTGGTACAATTGTACTAAGGAATGCTTCCAAAAGTGACTGTTACTTGCAAATAAAAGGGGAAATGTTGGGGTTCCTCTCCCCCTGCCATGTGGCCCTGGGAGAGGGGCCCTGGGGGGGGGAGACACGGGGTTTCCCTGCCCCTGGTCAGCCTCATTCCCCATTGGTTGTTTTGTGTTCCCCTGCACGGGTAAGGACGCTCACGTCCTGTGATTGCCACAGTTTCCTTGGCATCCTCAGCCATGCAGCTGGGAAAATAAACATCTCTGAAAATATCTACCAAGAATCAGTCCATATATTCTTTTTCACAGGCCTTGTCTGATACACGTGTTGCAACAATCCCCATTGCAACATTTGGTTGGAGAATGCAAGAAGAACAATTCCCTTGGAGGACAGCGACTGTGATTTGTGAGTAAACTCTGGATTTCTCTTCTTGTTTTTGTTTTGCTGTTCCACCTCTAAACTATGGAGGAACTGTGGAAAAAAGCATGGCTCTCTGAGCCGCATATGGACATTTATCTTAAACTTGAAAAGATTCTTGAACAACGATTTGTAAATTTTAGCCTAATTCAAGCTCAAAAGGAACTGAAACACTTCCTGGCATGGTTGTTTAAAAACTTCTACATTTCTTGGGACTTGATTCTTACCAAAGACTTTTGGAAGATTGTTTGGACACAGTTCATTTCTGAGTCAAAATATATGCCGATGGAAGAATATTTTCGTGAATATTATTTAATTACCGAAACTGTTGAGCAATGTCAGCTGTGTCCTTGCGAAGGGAATCCTGCCTCAGGGACCATATGACCCAGGCCACGTGATCTGAGCGCTC
>NW_008246063.1:4833341-4843825 GCF_000691975.1 Corvus brachyrhynchos
ATGGGTGCGCGCCCGGGCAGGGGAAGCGCAGCTGCAAACAGAGGCAGCAGCAGCTGCAGTGCACAGGGAGCTGAGTGGCGTGGCCTGGCTTGGCCCACACGACCCCGAATGCGACCCCAGGAAGAGCGCACAGGCAAACGGGTGAAATGTTGGGGTCTCCCCCCTGCCATGAGGTCCTGGGAGAGGGGCCCTGGGGGGGAGACATGGGGTTTCCCTGCCCCTGGTCAGCCTCGTTCCCCATTGGTTGTTTTGTGTTCCCCCGCTTGGGCAAGGACGCTCGGGTCCCATGATCGCCGCGGTTTCCTCGGCATCCTCAGCCATGCGGCTGGAGAAATAAACATCTCTCTGAGAATATCTACCAAGAATTGGTCCATATATTATTTTCCACGGGCCTTGTTGTCTGATACACATGTTGCAACAATCCCCATTGCAACAGGGAAAGGAATCCTAAATTGTGCCGCTGATTTGTAGCCGCTTCCAAAATTCAAAATGACAGCTGTTTAATATCAGATAAAAATAATGCAATAAGAGGTTCATAAAAAATGAAGGAAAAAATCTGTTCTTTAGTAGAAACTAGCAGACAAATACATATAAAGCAGAAGCTAAAACTTTTATTCACAGTTTCTGATCCAAAACTGGTCTATGAGGTGAGACCCACAACACTAATGTGGGTTTTTCCTCCTGGCACTTGATCTGACATCTCTCTCATTGGATAAACTATTTTTACTGTGTGAAAAAGTAAACCAAGAGTCACAGATAAATGCACCGAGAACCGTAAGTTACCGTTTCTACTTCCAAAAAGCTATTCAATCTTGTCATGCTCTTCAGCAAACAGCATTTCTCATCTTATCAAGGAGATAGTGCAAAAGCTGGCTGAAAAACAACACTTCTGCCTCATGAAAGTGACAGTTGTTTTCAGCTTCAAATCAGGAGCATAGAAGGTTTGAACATGGGTCACCCATCACCTAGGAAATTGCTTGTAACATCAGACTATTTAGAAAATAGCTTCACTTCCAGGTTTCTTCCAGACCATTGGCATGGTCTTCAGAAATGCTTGTAAGAATACTTGGCTAAATTTCTGTGATTTTTTGTTTGTTTGTTTATTTGTTTCTATAAGAGTTTATTTTACAGTGATCTTTTTTTTTTTCTGGAAGGTTTCTGACTGGCTTTAATCCTAATTTCCAGAAGTAACAGTCTTCCTGGGCTTCTGTCTCAGGTGAATTCATGGTGTCTGCTGGACCATCATCTCTGAAGGGTAGTGCTCCAGGGAGTTTGGGATCCTTTTTCATTCCAAATGAAAAGTGGGCAAAGAAAGCAGGTGATCTTTCAAGATCTGCTATATCTTCTTGGAGAATGTGGTTTAGTGGTGTGCATGGTGGTGGTTCTGGGTTGATGTTTGATCTTTGTGATCTTAGAGGTCTTTTCCAGCCTTAATGATTCTATTATTCTACGAATCCTACAGATAAAGTTCTATCTTGCCTGAACCCACATTTTATCTACACCTGTTAACATTGCTACAGATTTTTCAAACTGAAGACTGTGAGTTAATATTGTCTCAGATTACAAATAACAATAATGAACATATTTCCACTCTAGAAAAATCCTTCTAATGGTGATCTGGTGTTTGGAGTGAAACTCCATGAAGTGTAGGTAATGTTTGGTCTCCAAATAATTTATTTATTTTTTAAAGAATATACATTTGGGTTTTATTGTATATTTTTCAGGATATTATTTCAAACTTAATACAGGGTTCTATGGACTGTGTGTTTGGTAAACCAAGCAAAAATGAACACATCTATTTGAACTCAGCCTAACCTTTCACCTCCCATGACTGTGGTGGCCTCATTCATACTCCTTGTAAAATGGCTCAAAAAAAATAGAAATGACATATCTGGCAGTTTGAGGATGTAGAGTCGATAATAAAAGTCAAAAGATCACATTCAAGGGCAGTAGCTGAGCTTTCTCATGAAACCTGTGTAATGCCTATTTACTCTGTTGCTTCTGTCAAAGGCATTAATCTCACATTTCCTGAGTGCTACATTTGATCAAAAGCCATTTCATTTTAAAAGTTAAGGAGTCTGAAATCACACTGTTGTAAAGAACTGTGCTGAATAGGGCAATAAATTCTCTATTTCCCTTTTTCTCTCCCTTAGACTTGAGGGTTTTTTATTAAATCTTACCCCCAAGATGTATAGCTTATTCACTTATTTTCCTCTTACATATATATTTAATCTACTCAAAATATTTATATTACAATGCAGGATGATATTTGAAACTTTGCTGTAAGGTTTTACTCTCTATCTCCCAGGGGGTTTCATAAAGATTTTGCTCCTAAACCAAATATACAGGCAAAACCCAAAAGAAAACAAAGTCTTTGTTGCAGGTTTTCAGAGGACAAAAATATCCTAATTTGGTTCAGTCACAGGCTTTGGACAGAATTACAAGCTATGACAAGCTTTTACAGCATTTGGCACATTATAATAATCTTGAACATAAATATTTTAAAAAGCCAGACTGAACAGGGGAACTGTAGTGTTTTTTTGGAAAAAAACCCCACAGTAACATTTTAAGACTATATAAAAACTCACCAGTTGAGCCAGGACTTAAAAATGGGCATGTCTTCCACTTCAAAATCATAGAGTGTTTTGGGTTGGAAGGGACCACAAAGATCACCCAGTTCTGACCCCCTCCATGGGTAGGGACACCTTCCTAGAAAGCCACTGAGTGTACCAGTAGGTAGCAATGCCATTGTCATAGCTTATTGTTAGAGTTTGGATAATATTCTTTATAGTTAAGCCCAGACCAGTAACTTAAACCTCAGATTTATAGAGCATCAGCTTTCAAGACCACCCTTAAATAAGACTGTGCAAACTGACTGAAATTTAGTTTATCTGGAGGTTTGGTATTATTTGCAGTTCTTCACTGATGGCAATTCAAGACAGAATTACAGATTTACCAGTCTGCTTGTATCTGCATCTGTTTTCCCTTTTCACTTCTGTGTCTCAGTACAACTTATTTTTTGATCCTCAGTATTTCTGAATAATAATAAAAATGTGGTCTTAATAGGAATAATGTGTTTTATCTTCAGAACTAAAATATCAAAACTATGTTAATACTTTATTAAAAGACTGAAATTGGTGAATATTATATTCCCCCTGCTAAACTGGCTACTGTTGTGAATGAGTACTTTGCCACACCAACTTTCCATCGCTGTCTTGTTACACAGTATTACATTACAGAAAGCTCAACACTGCCTTTAATGTCCTGATTTGTAAATGTTTCCCCAGCTTAACATGGCAATGTCTCATTGAAATGGATAGTTTCATTAAGTTCTTTAAATTATTGGTGTTTATCATTCCTACAAATGCATCCCTAGAAATCTCTTTCCACTAGAAAGCCCATTACAGTCGGATTAGTGCAAATAAAGAATCTAAGACAGTCTCTGTCCTCCAGGTTCTCATTCAGACATTCACAGCAAGAAAAATTATGGTAAAACTTACGACAAGTTAAATTAAATTATGCAGAAAACCTGAAGTTTATATGACTGCAACTGGTGGATAGAGGAAACAAGTGACTTTGTGCAGTTTATGCAACCATCCTTTGCCAGAACTAGGAAAGAATTTTATATATTCCAAGCTTTAATACCATACGTTTACCCCAGCATTATCCTATCTTTCAAATATTTCACATGAAAAAAAAAAATAGTGCTAGAAGAAATAGTAGAAACCAATTTACAAATGTCTTAATCTGGGAAAGAATTGTTAATGACAGTATAAAGCCAGGAATTCACAGGTTTTTTATGAATAATTTCTGGGTTTTGATGGGTTTTTAAAGTTTTGTTTTGTTTTTTAATTTTAGTATATGAAGGCAGGATTAATTGATAATCCATTTTAGAAATTACACTGATGGATGTGTAACACAGAGATTCTCATTTTTCCTGCACAGGGTAATCTTTGCAGCAGGTTTAATTTGGAAAGAAATTTTTTTTTGCAATACAGGGTAAATATTGAATTTACAGCACATAATCCAGATGAATGTTACATGAGTGCATCTGTGGCAAAGTGGATTTACATAAGGTGGAGAAGAAAAAAGAAACACAAATTTAGGGGATATAACATCACAAATTATACTTCAAATTATTAATAGTCCATCATACCCCTCCACAGCATGTTAAAGTGTGATGCAGACGGAGATTAAACCTTGTATTTTCCTCAAGAATCTAAAATAATTTTTTCTTTTTTTGAAAATAATGCCTAGAAATAGATGCTATAGAGAGGTATTTTCTTCCAGAGAGAGAAGAATTTGCAATGCTGAATCCAAATGGAAATTCTGAGCCCTTTACAATCCACAGGGCTCCTTCCAGATGTTGAAAGAGTGGAGTAAACTTGCTGTAGTGGTGTTTGGCCTTATACAGTGATCGTTTCTTGGTGAACACAGTCCAGTTACAGGTACATGCCTAATCTTGATGACTGAATAATTGATAATGTGAACTTGTATATTTTCTAAAAGCCATAAATAATTTCATAAGGTTGTTACCACTGCTGCACTCAGTAAACCAGAACTAAAAAAAAAGCTTTTCACAATTGCTGAAAGATTCTTTCATGTTCTTAATTTTC
Organism: Corvus brachyrhynchos; assembly: GCF_000691975.1. NCBI lineage: Eukaryota > Metazoa > Chordata > Aves > Passeriformes > Corvidae > Corvus > Corvus brachyrhynchos. The sequence goes on from NW_008246063.1 coordinate 4,837,958, forward strand.
CTGTCCTTAATTTTCCTGTCATTTTGATTCAATTCATGTGCTTGGTGGGGGCAGAATATACTTTATTTTTATCTGAAATATATTCCTGCAGTCACTTCATGGGTTTCCTTCTATTGTTTTATGGGCATCAGTCATTCACATATCACTGTTTGAAATAAAGTGCAGGAGAAAATCAGTGTGATTAACACAGCAGTTAGGTTGACTGTTCCAACTCTGAAAGTGTCATTCCAAGGTGACTGGAATCCTATTGGCATTTTGTGTGAACTTTATGTAAAGCCCACAGTTTGTTTCAAATTAATGTTGTCCATATGTCTGATAATTCATTTGCCTATGAATTTCTTCTCCGGTAATGTTCTTAACTCCGAAATAGCAATAACAGCAATGTTCCCAAGTCTACCAAAATAGTTAGGAATTTTGCCAACCTTTCGGTACAGAGTACTGAGAATTTCAATGCATTTAAATTTCAAACTCTTCAGGTTCATCATTTTATGATGTAGAGAACCCAAATCCTGTCTGGGGTTAATGTAATATAGTCTTATATATAAAATAATGCAACACTTTCTGGAAAAGATCAGGGTGTTATACACCACAAAGACTGGAGCTACAGCCACCCGGCACACCAGGTGTCAGGTCAGTTTTCTAGATACATTAAAAGTACTGTGAGGTAATCTTGTTATTGGTGATCCTTTACACAACCATGAGTGCTACAAATCATCCTGTGTTCACAACAGCCTTTTGTCCAGTTTTGTTTTTACAGATTATTGTGTGTGGCTGCAACAGTGCAGATCAGCCCTGCTACATTTTAATTTACGTCATCCCAGAGCTTCCCCTCGCTTTTCTCTTCTAGTTTGCTTTGAGAGAACTTCAGCTCATTCCATCTTGATCAGGTTTTCAAAAGATTAATAAATAAGCATTTGATTATGTTGAGATGTGGTACAATTTGTCTTTGTTGATATTCTTTGTGGCATACTTAAATATTATTTAGATGAAGACACTTTCCAAGGAAATTACTCTCTGCAGGAGCCTGAAAGTGGCAAATTTATTAAAAAAAAAAAATTGGAAGCTGTGCAGTGTTTCACACGTGAATAGCTGGAAGCAGTTGGTTAGAGAATTTTAATGGCTAGATTATAACCTCTATTTCTATCAACAGGCACAGATATTACAGTTGAAGTATGTTGTAATTTTTAAAAAGTAACTGTACATGGATTCTCCTAAACCAATAATACATCTCAGACTGATTTTGTGCATTTAATATATACTATGACACAAAAAGTGGTAATGTGAGTCTTCAGCATGAGCCATAGGAGCTTGGGAAACAAATTGCAGTTAAATTATGTTTACTCAGAAGACCTTTTTTCCTTTTGTAAATCTGAAATGTAGATTTAATTGTTTTTTTTTTTTTGCTCTGATTAGGAGTCCAAAAAAAAGGGGAAAAAAAAAATAAAAGAAAGGAGGAGGACCAGCTACCCAGAATGAAAATAGGAATTGTAGAAATAGAGATGTTATTCTCAGTCACCTCCTCATTAGGTCTGGAACCTGGATAAATTACTTTTCATTGTGGTTTTTTATTTTTTATGGCATAACCACACCACTCTAAGGTCATCCTTTTGCCTGTCAGGTCTCATCATGAGGGGACTCTGAAACTTCCAACTTTAGTGTGATATATCATCTATGCCAAAATACTGATATACCAATATACGTTTATATTGATAGACCTACATCTAGAAATGTATCTATAACTGTCTATATCTATCTATTCATTTCAGTCCTCATGCTATTTTTAGTCAACATCACCGAAATACCTGTGATTTCTGTAACAGCTGAGACACAGAATTAAAAAGCTTGAAATGGACAGTAAATGGTTGCAGGTGACCTCTGTCCTGGGCAGTCTCAATGAGAAAGAGTCATGTATTCTGTATACTTGGCTGGGACCAGCCTGAACAGACTCTCTTGCTCTCAGAAAAGGGACTGATCAATACTGTCAGGTAAAGAGCCAAAGGGCAATTGGGATAGAACTCCCCGCCCCAGAAACTCAAAATTCTACCTTGTCTTAGCAACCGTCCAGAAAAAAAGCATAGACATTAAGTGAAAAGTAGCTCATCTGACTGATTCTCTTCTCATTTCCCAAGAAGACACTTGATTTTTGCTGAAGAAGGCTCTTAAAATTTCTCTGTTTCATATTCAGAGACATAGAAACCTTGAAAGATCAACATGTTCTTCCCCTCTCTCCTTCTGATAATGAAGCTCACTGCTTGTTATTGTTATTATTATTAAAAGTCCATTATCACTGACCTATACTGTGTCCAAAGAGCCAATTTGGTTCAGAAAATCCTGCTTTGTTTTGCCTGTTTGATTTTCATTTTTAATCTCTATTATCTCCAGACAGAAAATGACAACATCATCACTGTATTGATGGGTGTGGAAACAGCAGTACTTACTCAAGTGGACTGAAGGAGTGGGAGAAGAAATCTCAGGGACTCAGAAAGGGTCAAAAATCTCAGAATCGCAGAACCTTGTGCCAAGCTTTGACACCATCCATGCAGTGATATATTTGATCCAGTCAATCAGAAAAAGTAATTGTCCAAGCTCCCTGTGTGAGAGATGCATGGAACCTCAGCTCTTTCTTTCACAGGCAAGCAATGGACCCATCTTTTCCAGAAATGGATACAACTCCTCTTGAATGTGTATGACTGCTTAACAGTCCCTGAATTCAGTGGTAGTCAAATATCTTATTACATTTGACAGAGGATTAATACATCACAAAACATTTTTTACTCGCTCCCTCCTATTTTAAATTTGTTTCAGAGCCTCAGTACTCCAACAGCCAGAAATTCCCATTATTTTTATTCTGAGCCAATGTTATGGTCTACTTCCTATGCTAGCCTTTATCATATTGCAGTTTTTATTTCTTGTCAGTGATTCCTGCTCAATCCCAACGTCTATGTTGTTAGGATGAGAATATCTTCTGGCTTTATTTTTTTAAATGTTATTGAAGTTTTTTAATTTCTTTAGTTTTCCATGAAGCTTGTATTTATTTATTCCATTTCAAGATTGTATTTTCTGAAATGTATCCACTACTTCTGTCAAGGTTTTACCAGAGGTGCTCGATAAATATGATTTTTGATCTCCACTGGCCCTGTTTCTTCTGAGCCAACCTTGGATCCCATCAGCCTTTTCCATGCATATGTTGCCCTGCTGACTCACAGTCATCCTGTGATTTACAGGTTCATCCAGATCCTTGTCACATTATGCTGAGTTCCCAGCAACTTAGTTCTTACTAGCTCCTAATAGCACAACCTTATAGTTTGCACTATTTATTTTTTTATTGTTTCAATTCAGACATTGTAGGCTACAAGGTCATCTTTTCCTTTCAGAACCTTCCTCTAAATTTACAGAAGAGTGCCTCCTAACATTGTGACACTGTGGTAGCACCTTCTAAATGAATATTTGATAGCGGACGGAGTAGTTTAGATTTTTTTTTTAAGTTTTTAAGTTTAGATTTTTTTTTAAGTTTCCACATTGTATCATCTACACCTCCTTGATTTTCCCCTTCTTTGGAGTGAAAATTTCTTGGAAAATATTTTCTTTGTTCTCATGTGCAGATATGGATATTAATTTTATACAATGTGTTTGAAACACAAGAAAATAAAGTGTGGTTTTTTTACCAAGTATTTGAAGTCTAAAATCTAACAGAGAAAAAAATATGAAAGAAGTAAACAAGTCACCAGACATGAGAATATATTTAAGAATTAAAGCACAACAGACAAGTTACTGGGGTACTAAAAGTGGATTTTTTCAGTTCCAACTTTCTACCTATATCTTCCAAATATTGCACGTTTGGGAATGTTGTCAATAACCACTGGCCTGCTGCATCCAGCCCTTTGATACTTTCCAGAGCTGCCTCTGCCTCCTCTTCCACCATCTCATGAGTTTTACACTCACTGTCAGCAAAAAAGCTTGCTGGGCCTTGGTTAATTCAGCACATGAAACGCTCCAACAGGAGTTTTATAATTCCTAAGTGTTTATAATTCCAAAGCTCCAGTTCAAATTCTTGTCAACTCACAAGGGTATTCTACTATTCATCCTGTGCTCTTAGACCCCGTACACATCTGTTTTGGGGAGGACCTGACTAAAATGACAGCCCAGTTATTCCTCCTCATGAATGCAAATATGAAAATATTCTTCCTGGTTTCTCTGGTTGCTATAGCAATCAATGGCAAAGGGAGAGTCATTTTGGGCAGAGCAGTGCAACAAAAAAATGTAATAAATTGAGGGAGGCAAATTTAGTTGGCATGAAGCAACACTAACGGGTTGGGCTTAAAGACCTTTTTTTATTTTCTTCTGTAGAGACTGAATTTACGAGGAAGATTGAGTACTTTTACCAAAAAAACAGAATGGAATTGAAGAGTAGACTTTATTTTTTTGCATATTTGTGGGTCACTGGTCATACTCCAAGATGGATTTAAGCAAATATCACAATATTTCACATTGCCTTCTCTGATATATTAGATTGGATGGTACATAAGGTGAAATTGTGCTTCCTGAGTACTGAACTCTAGTGTGAGCATAAGGCAGCTGGCTGTGGGGTCAGTAGCTCTGACCCAGGAAGCTGTGACCGCTCCGGAGAGATGGTCCCATGGAGGATCATCTTCCCGGGTCCCAGTGTCTTCCCTCAGCTGCTAGCCAGAGTGCCCTTGCAGAGAAGCTGCCAGCTCTTAGTGATTTTCAGCTTGTGATTTCAGCTCTTCTCTGCTGGGCAGTCTCCAGGCCAGACCAGGGAGAGAGATGAGAGACCCGTATAGCAGTTCCACACGAGGCAGCTTTATTAGTCCACACCTGGCAAAGGGGAGGCCATTGACGGACTTCCCTCTGCTCTCACAGGGGCAGAGGGCTAGCTTTTATAGGGATACAGGGGGTGGGTGTCAGAGGGTAAAGGCCAATGGGTTACAAAGGATCTGCATAGGGTCTCCAGAGGATTCTGGGTTTGTCTTCTTCTCGCCGTAGCTAAAACTTTTTAGCTGGTTGCCTCCCTGGTTGCCTTTCCAGGGAGTCCTGCTGGGAGGTTAAGCAATCTCCTTATCTCCATGGCAGGGGCTGGGCATACGCCACATGGGCACCTTCTTGTCTCTGAGCACGAGTGCAGATTGGTTAGATGAGTGTTTGTTTATGTACTGGGGCTGAACCCAACATTAACGCCATGAATTCCAGCTCAGTAGAATTAAACTGCTCATGGCTGCTCTCATCCATGTTCAGGCAGACAAGCAGGTTTGAAAGAACATGAATTCAAGGTGTCCATAATATTCAAAGGCTCCTATCAAATTTAATAACTGCTGAAAGTTCTAAAAGCTCTGAAAACTGGACCCTCTTTGTACTTTGTTTCCAAATTTGTACTGCCTCTGGAAAACTGCAGATACTCCCTTCAGTCTACCTCAGTTTCCCTATCTATAAAAGTGGGGGAAAAATTCTGTACTCTGTATAAAAAAGGTTTTGAAAATGGCTAAGGAGCAGTTCACACAAAGCTAATGTGATTTTTTTTAAATTTCATAATAGATTTCATAAAAATATTTTGATCTTTTCCTTTTAAATATATTTGGTGAGAAAATATCTCAATCCTGAACAAACTCAAATAAATTTACCAGAGCATTTAAGGAATAACAGAGGAAAATATGGGATAGAGAAATACCCAAACTGAAATAAGCTTTTAAACTGAGAGCTGCAGCAAGAGCACAGCCCATTAATTATGATGATTATTTATATTTTGCCTTTCTATGTTGGGGTCTCCCCCCCCACCATGGAGCCCTGGGAGATGGGCCCTGAGGGGAGGCACGGGGTTTCCCTGCCCCTGGTCAGCCTCGTTCCCCATTGGTT
>NW_008246063.1:4843911-4860770 GCF_000691975.1 Corvus brachyrhynchos
AGAAATAAACATCTCTCTGAAACAGCTATCAAGAATCTGTCTGTCCATATATATTTCCTTTCCACGGGACTCCTGGTTTGATATATGTATGTTGCAGTATCCCCACTGCAACATTTCTATAGCACTATTCATTTGCGGAAGCTTTTATAACTGTATATAGATGCTGTAGAGAGGCTCCATAGTGAGAACCTTTTCTACAGCAACTCTTCCTGCAGGATGGTATTCCGTTGATACAGGATCCTTACCTCAGAAGCTGGGCAAAACACTTTTATCTAAAGACTCCAGTCAATCCCAGCTTACAGAGAAACAGAATTTAGTTATTCCGAATGCACATGAAAGGCAGTCCTTCAGGAGTTTAAAAATAATTAAAATCTTGTTTCCTTAGTGCAGTTACTGGGTTTCTGGCAGCTTGAGAGAGACTTTTCTGACAGAGTGTTTAAGCTTCAGGCTTTGCATGGGACAAAGCTTAAAACTGGAACATGGTGTACTGAAGTTTTTAGAAGTTAAAGTTTTTTAATATAAGAATATCCTAAGATTGGCTGGATTGAAGGAAGCTAGAAATTTATCTGAGAGGAAATCACTGTCTGCTGTCAAGCAGAAATCTTTTTACCCTTCTCTCACTATGAAGACACTCTTCAAATAAAATTAAATTACTTTTAGCAATAAAGAGTAAAAACTTGCCCTATAATGGAAGTCAATGTTAAAATTTTATGCCCAGTGAATCTGGACTTACCTATCATACAGTCTTTTAGCATTTTTTTTCCTTTCTACAGAACACCAAAGGGAATTTTTGCTCCTCTGATTCAGCTGTGATGTGTTACCAGTTGCAGTAATTGAGGTGTTGTTGGAGGTTTGTCCATAAATAAAATTCATGTTGACTTAATTTCTATGTTTCAATGTTGACTTAAATTTCTAAGGCTTTAACTTATGTCATGGCAAGACTGTACTGAATTCTATAGAGAAACAAAATAGTAGTGATAATAACAATAATAATAACAATAACAACAACAACTACTACAACAATATATTAATACAACAGCAATTCCAAAATGTGTTCACTCTCTCTCTAAGCAATATACAGGCTAAATGGACAAAACAAACTTGTAACAGGCATCAGTAAAATAGATCCTGCATTTGCAGCTGAGATTAGGACATAGGGTAACTCCAGCTAGAGTAGAAGAGAAATGCTTTAACCACCAAGCTCTTTTTGATTTTAAAAAAACAGAACTTTGAAGTCCTTTCTGCAGGACAGCATGGGTCCAGCAGAGACAACAAAGATTGGCACAGCTTCCTGTCTCTGATTTCTGCCCTTCCTCTGTAGGTAATGAAAAACACAAAGGTTTCAAAACTTAAAACTCAGTGTCTTCAGGTTTCGGGACCAGTTATAAAGGGAGTGACTGTCCCTCTGCCCTTTCAAACAGACAGATCCACCCTGGCTCTCTGGCTGGTCTCTGAGCAGGGATATAACAAGCTCTGTCTCATTTGGGTCACATCTGCTAGTTGCACAGATGTTCCCCTCATTAGCAGAGGTGACAGGCAAGAGGGGAGCTAGCCATTGATGAGCAATGGCACCAGTCTGAATTAAAAGATAAACAGGAAAGAGCAGAACACTGGGCAACTATTTCTCTACATTCCTCCAACAATAAATGGTTCTGTGTGTATCTATGACAACGCTACAAGGATGGAGATGATTCCAGCACTCATAGGATGTGTCTGAGTACAAACCTACAAGCAGAACAAGAGCAACGGAAGCAGGAAAATTAATTAGCTGCAACTAAGCAAAGGAGGCTAGAAATATTCACAGACAGAAGTAAAAACGCAAGCAAAATAATTTGCAAGAATTCAGTGAAGATAAGGGAACAGCATCAAGAGTGCTCTTAGGGAATAATAAAGAACCCAGGATTCTCTTTAAAAAGAATTGCCTGAAAAGAAAGGGCTGTTTGTGTTTTATTAGGTTTACATTTAAACTAGTGATGAAAAAGACACATTGTTTGGGGTTTTTTTCCTACAATTTTACTAGCTTTTTTTTTTTTAATTTATTTTTTCTCTAATATGTAAATTTTTTATAAACTGAAAACCTGCTTTAAATGCAGTGGAAAAATAAAAGAGAAGGAAAATTAAAGGCACCTACAGTTGCCAAATGCATCAATAGTAACATCAGGATGCTTGTGATGGACTGTCAATTATTTCAATAACGTGGTTTCCTAATAACATCTGCCTTGTGTTTGACTGCTTAGGCGTTTTGGTACTTAATAATCTTTCTAATAGATCAAGAACTCAAAATAAAGTTTCCCCTATGCAGAAATTCCCTGTCAGACAAAGTCTAAGTTTTCGGTGAACTTTTATTTACCCACTCTGGAAAATACAAAAACTCTTATTAAGCTTAGCTCTTTCCGCCAGACTTTGTAGGAGCTTTGTTTTTTTCTATATTGTAGAACAGCTCTAATGTTGCAGTTGTCCAAACTGGCAGATTTCTTATATTCTTAAACCCTGAGTTCATTTTGCTTACATGTTTAAACTTCCAGATAGGAATTTTGAGAGGGATAAATGATCATGGACTTGTGTACACTCAGTGCTATTGTTTAGTTGACAAGATAGTGTTTGGTTAAAGGTTGGACTTGATGATCTTGGAGGTCTTTTCCAGCCTTAATGATTCTATGATCCTGTGAATCTATGAATTAGTACCCAAAGGCCAGGTGGGCTATTCCAGGTTTCTCAGAAGATATGGAGCTACTTTCTACTGGGTAGCTGGTTCCACTCCTTAAACAAAAATAAATTCTGAAGAATAATTCATACCAAAGAGAAATGAAGTGTTACAGCTACTCAGGTGAAGATGGTGGGGAATAAAAACCCTCTAAGACTTTGCCATCCTAGTGGAAAATAAATAAATAAAAAAACAGGAACCTTATTAACTTCTATGAGATTATACACCCATTTAAATTTGACTGTGTTTAAATGTCGAGCAAAAGCAGGGTCATAATATGAAAGAAAAAAAAAACAGGAAAAAAGAATCCAAAGTGATTTCCACAAAGCGAATGCTTAAAAAATAAAGCATTTTTGATGCTGAAGTACTTTTAAATTTTATTTTAATCTCTATGAACCTACATTCTCAGCATCTTTAATCTTTCTCTCAGGTTTATTTGCCTTTAAAAATGTGTTCATTCTTTTTAATCATGCTGCTTTCAGAAATTAAAAATTTCCTAATTAATTACCACTTCAGATAGAGGTATTTAAATGCAGTAATATATTTCGAGCTTTGGAATTTTAAAAAAGTCTCATTGAAGTTAACATCCTAGTTGACTCTATTGAATTCATACAAGGAAAAAGGTATTTTAGGTTTTAGGTATTTTACAGGTGTCCCATACATTTCCAAGGTGCAGAATTCCATATGTCTTTTAAGAGACTAAATAATTTTCTTCAAAGAGATGGTCCCATTTATGGTTTATCAGAGATCAGCATCTGACAAAGATTAATATCTCAGTTCTTATCCTGCAAAACACAAGCTTAAGTCTAGCACTGTGACTTAAGCTGTTATTTGGGCTAGTTATACTGAAATAAACCAATGACCGATTGGTTCGTTGTAAGATGAATGGCAGTTTGGAAGAGCTGGTAATCCAAATGGTATTGTGTTGCAAAACTATCTCTTTAAAAGACACTTTATCAAATGCACAACCAGGTGAATGCATTTGAAATAAAGTTAAGAATCTGTAAATAAACAAATGTGTGAATTATCCTGGTGATTTTGGCTTTCTCACTTATTTGAATATAATTTTTGGTGTACAAACTTTCTCTGTTCCTGGTGAGTGGGTTGAGGATTTAAATTGTCTTTACAGGCAATTGCTAGAGTTGTCTTTCTAGATTGCCTATCTTGAAACTTTGGTAAATCCCAATCAGTGTTCAAATACCTGTCCTCCAGTTCCAGGCTGCTGCATTGCACCCAGACCTCTCACATCAAAAACCCTTTTATTTTATAGCTCAGGAAGTTTAAATTGTCCATCATGTTATTCCCCACATGAATTAATCATTATTTCAAAAGCTACCAAGGCCCTGCTTATTCTTAAAGTAAGCAATATTTGCATCATTATGCATTATTTAAAGCAGCTATAATTGATCCCAATCAACTTCTATTATTTTAACAAATCTGGATAGAGAATAATATCTTCTAGAACTGTGCGCTGATAAAAGAAATGTTCCAGTGTGGGCTGGAGCATCTTTCTGCCTTTCCTGTGCATGAAAAACACATGGAAACATTGTAACAGCTCTATACTGGATATCTAATTATCATGCAATTTCAATTTCTGTTGATCCTCAGCATTTCCTAGAAAAACAAATTTTTTTTGACAAGAAAGGACCAGAGTTATATTTGCACTTTTAAACTCTTGTTTCACCTGTTCATTTCTTATCACTTTGCTCTGGTTACCTTTGTCTTTACGCATGACAATATAAATCCATGAAAATGGTACTTTTGATCAGCAGTTTTTCAAGATGCTGCACTTCCTCCTTGTAGACCTTCAAGGGCCATTTCAGCATTTCATGACCTGTCTGGGATAAATTATTAGGGTGCAATCTGTGATTCCAAGTGAAAGCTATCATTTGAATCAATGTCTGTGCTAAAGTGCTATTGTCATCCCCTACTAACAGCTCTGTGCTTGCTGGTCAGACCTCCTGCTTCAATTTATTATTTTGGCAGCTCAAAACAGATGATTTTTTTTCCCCTGAAAGCTGTGGGACACTGTACTGAAACAATTCTCTAATATTGATTTAGAAAGAGTACCTATTACCTTTTGTTTTCTGTCACTCTGTTGTCTCGACATCTGCAAAAATTGCTTCTAATAACAGGGTATTTGATTCTTTGAAAAAAAGGGGTTTAGAGATAGCTTGGTTTTTCATTTCAAAAATGTTTTCTTGCAAACCCAGTAATGATAGAAATATATTTTTTAAATGGGTAATACTGGTTGTTTACATTACAGTAGTGTGTAGGTCCTTAAAAAAAAATGAAACCTTTTGTGCAGGGTACAGGCTGCACAAAAGAAGTCTTTGTGTCATATTAGCACTCATTTTAGCTCATTTTCTTCTATTTTTAATATTAGTTCTGATGTGTTTTTATTATTAGCAATGGGAGGAATGGAAATCCTGAAATATTCTATTAGTAATAAAACATTTCTGAAAGGTAATTAGGAATTAACGTTGACAGTGCTTCAAACTGAGGAAGTATTGGCAGCTTTCAGGAAAATGATCTGAGGGGAAAAGACAATTGATTAAGATTTGACTTTCTCCTCCCCCAAAATATTAAAAATCAAAGTAGCAAAAATACATAAAGGGACTTTGTGTCTGCAAGCTTGTAACAGTGTGGGCTTTTCATGAGCTGAAAGGGGATTTACTGGTGTGTGGTGAGTTGCTAAAAAGCCATGTCATTTTTCATATAGATTCTTTCACAGTGTAAGCCAGTCTTTGTGCTGTCACTTAAATGCTAACCAGTAACTGTAGCAGTTTAAATTGACATTCTTAACATTTATTTCCAAAGCTAGATGCTAAATGAACTTTGTTTTTGCTTCTACCTGTCTGTATTTCTAGCCACAGTTTGAATTATGGCAGAATAATAGGAATCAAAGGTGTAAGAAAATAAAAAGTAAAGAGAAATTAAGTACTTATTCCAATCAATCACTAACTGCATGTTATTAGGGACAAATATAAACCTTCTCTTCCCAGAGATGATAGTTTAACTCATCTCAATATGTATAATTCACATTTCAAAGTCTGTATAATAAAAATTGCCTTTTATATTCAAAATACAAATTGGCTGTTACTTGGTTACTTAGCTTGTTCTTCCTTGAAGTTGCATGAGTAATCTCAATAAGCTCTGCATTTTATAAATGTACTGAAGAGACAGAGATATCCCAGATTTATAGGTCTAAGTTGTTTACTGATATGGAAGGGCTCATTTCCCTCTTTGTAGGTTTTCTAGAAGAACAGTGGTCAGGGACAGGAGGCAGTGAAACAAGCAGCAGTGCGAATACATGGCACTGCAAGAATAAACCTTAAAAACATTCCAGAGGTAAAGGAAACCAAAGGAAAGACTCTCACAGCTTTTGATGGACTTTGGATTAATGAGTAACAACCAGTACTGACAAGATGGGATGCAGATCTTCTGCCATTCCTTTGGGAGATCTGGGAACCCTGAGCTGGTGGACGGTAAAGAAAATGAAGATAACAAGCTGTGCTTTTTGCTTGGCTTGAAAAAACATACAAACATTGTTTGCTATTGTGACAAACTATTTCAGGCTGTTCTAGCAGCCTGATCTTCCACAAAAGGATTGTTATCTCTCTGAGTATCTTCATTGAGAGAACGGACAAGACAGGTGCAGGCTACACAGTTCAAGAGGACCCTCCACAGCTGTGCACTTTGCAGGTAAATCCCTCCACAAAAGCTGCCATCACAGATCCTTCCCTAGCTGGTACCACAGGGATCCCTCAACATGGTGGCTAGATTTGCCTGATATCCATTTTGAGGCTTTTCCTAAAGAAACACAATGTCCGTGGTTCTGTTTTGAAGGTGCCTGTGGCAGCCACTGGTGTGTTATCTGTCTCTTCCACACCTCTCACAGGAAATACCACCTTAGCAATGGTGATATCTCCATTTGGTGTGTGGTATCATCCCTTAATCCCTTAATGGCAGGACGGTGGGATGTCTTTCTTGGTGTTTCCGGGTTAGAGTGCAGGCTGCAGGGGAAGTCATGCTCTGTCTCTACCTTCCTTCTCAAGGCACTCTCCAAAGCCTGAAGGACTGTAACCAGCTCTACATAAACTGGGATAAGGGATCCCGAGTCCTGTGGGATTTTTGTCTTCTTTTCCAGGAAATAGCCACTAATATTTCTGGATTTTCTGTGTAAAGTATCATAGAACAGACTTGGGATTTGTACTCTTACAGGTGAAGGGGTGGAAACAAAGCATGCATCTTCCAGGTTAAAAATACGGTTGATTATACCACTACTAGAACTAGAAATTATTTTTTTTAAATTTCTACTTAAATGAAAGAAACATTTCTTGCATATGACTAACGTAGATGGATCCTCTTGATGGAATTTCTGTGAGTTAGAGGTTCTTTTGATTGGAATTTTTTTGGGTCAGAGGTTCTTTGGTGACTTCCAAGCAGCAAGATGGAAGAGTCTTTATTTGCTTTCATGGCATGTTTATGAGTTATGAGAGATCGATGTTTGAATGCCTGAACTGCATAATGTGATTCAAGGACAAAACCTTGTTTCTGCAATATTCTACATGTGTAACTTAAGCACAAAACCACTTTTTCATGTTTCCTTTTTTCTAGGACTCTTTTTTTAAATATGTCAGAAGAAAGGCAAAAGAAAACATGCTTTTCACATACCTAAAATTTTCAACACTATTATTTTTCATATTCAACAGACACCTATCAATACACTAGTTATGTTCTTGAAAGTTAAATATTTTTATTCAGTCTATATATGATCCAAAAAGTACTCTTCTTTCACAAAAAATATTTGAAAGACATTTAAGAGAAATAGAAAAATCTGTAGAGGAATTCCTCTATGATTTTTATCATATATACTCATAAGTATTTCACCTGTTTCTGCTTGCATTTGATGCATGAACACATTTGTCTTGAAGCAGACATCTGTAAACATCATTGAAACATCTAGCAAGAATCTGTCTGTCCGTATATATTTCCTTTCCACGGGACTCCTGGTTTGATATATGCATGTTGCAGTATCCCCACTGCAACATAATGGTGGGGAATTGTGAGCAGAACGATCCCCGATCCCTAAGCAACTGATTTGTGTGAGTAAACCCTGGAAACTTTGGATTCCTCTTCTTGGTTTTGCTTTGCTATTCCATATCTAAACTATGGAGGAACCGTGGGAAGACTCTTGGCTCTCAGAGCCGCATATGGACATTTATCTTAAACTTAAAATGATTCTTGAACAACGATTTGTAAATTTTAGCTTGATTCAAGCTCAAAAAGAACTGAAACACTTCCTGGCATGGTTGTTTAAGAACTTTTTCTATGTTTCTTGGGATTTAATTCTTACCAAGGGCTTTTGGAAAACCATTTGGACACAGTTAATACTGGAGTCAAAATATATGCCGATGGAAGAATATTTTCGTGAATATTATTTCGTTACCGAGACTGTTGAGCAATGTCAGCTGTGTCCTGGCGAAGGGAAGCCTGGCGCAGGGACCGTGCGGCCCAGGCCACGTGCACCGAGCGCTCTGCGAGCAGCAGCGAGGCAGTTCCCGCGATTTTTTTTAGATTTGAATGAAAAGGAGCGGGGTTTTTTGAGTGGTGGAGTGCGTGAGTGTGTTGTGAAACAAGCTTTTTGGTGAACTTTAAAAATGGTGGCAAACAAAAGCAAAGAGGTTCCTAAAAGTATCCCTCTGGGATGTGTTTTGACACACTGGAAAAAGATGGTGAATCATAGTGGTGCAGAGACCAAGAGGGAGCTTATTAAGTTATGCACCCAATGGTGGCCGTTTTATAAACTGGAAGGGGGTATGAAGTGGCCGCCTTTTGGTACACTGGATTATGAAACATTACTGCAACTAATGCTTTTTCTTAGCCGTGAGCAAAAATGGCCAGAGACTGTTTATGCTGAATTATTTTTCACTCTTCAAAATCAACCTGAGTGACAAAAAGAGTTTGGGTCAGACCACCCTCTGATCCCTTAGTATTGGCTTTTGAAAAGGATAACAAAGTTAATAATGAAAAACCTAAGCGATGTTGCGGTGCATGTTCAATAAACCAGAGATGTACCCATCCTGACAAGGTATATCAGGTAGAAGCCCAAGAACAAGAAGTGGCAGATCTACTTAAGTCACCCCCTAAAAAGGGAGATGGGGGAGGGGTAGCAAATGATACAGAATCAGAGTTACCATCATCTCCATCCCCAAACCCCGCTCCACACTCTAGTTCATCTCCCTCTGGGAAATCAAGAACAACTAACCTCTACCCACCTTTACCGAGCAGCGACAGCGAAGAGGATGAATCACCCTCCCCACAGGGTCCTATAACATTAAGGACCCGGGGGCAAATTAAAAGAAACATACAAGCACCTTTAAGGGAAGCAGTAAATCATGAAGGGATTCCTATATTAGTTAAAATCCCCTTTTCTATTATAGATCTAGAAGCCTGGGAAAAAGTGGCCAGAAATTACCAGAGTGACCCAATATTGGGGTTGCTAAGAAATTTAAATTTATGGTGAACCAATGTTGGGGTCCCTCCCCCGCCGTGTAGCCCTGGGAGAGGGGCCCTGAGGGCACAGACACGGGGTTTCCCTGCCCCTGCTCAGCCTCGTTCCCATTGGTTGGTTTGTGTTCCCTGCGCGGGCAGAAGGACCCTTGGTCCCGTGACTGGAACAGTTCCTGGGCAGAGCTCCGGCCATGCGGCTGGAGAAATAAACATCTCTGAAACAGCTATCAAGAATCTGTCTGTCCATATATATTTCCTTTCCACGGGACTCCTGGTTTGATATATGCGTGTTGCAGTATCCCCACTGCAACACATCATTGTAGTAACTTTAGAGTATTTCACATGTACCCTACCACTTACATAATCAAATTATCAAAATCTGTGAATTTATACCTTTAAAGAAAAATATTATTATAACATAGACAAAATATTAAATGAAATTAAAATCAAGTTCATCAGGATAATTGTCACAATATTTCTTTCTCAAACAATGGTAAACAATGTGCTATTCTTTCTCTCAAAAATCCCCATATCAAACCCAGAAACAAAATACTCAAGAAACTCTGATAGAATGGCAGTACAAAAATTTGGAATAAAAATTTTATGTCCTTGCAAAAAATTCATTTTGCACATAAAGATTTTCAGAGCAATGACAAGAGAAGATGTTTAAGTTTTTACTGTTTATACCTGAAATTGCTAAGATCTTTTTTCTTAGCAGATAAATAAATAAATTAATAATTTCTTCTGTTAAGTTAGAAAGAAAACTTCTACCACTTTTGACCATGCAACATTCTGTATTTTTATGAGAACTTTCATTTTAAATGAAAAGGAGGAGATTTGTAACAGAAACCATGAATAAATATCATTAATAATGGAGAAGCACATTTTATTTTGCAAAAGAAAACAATGGAAGTTGAAGAACAATAAGACTTGTTAGCAGAGACATAATTATGCCTTCACTAATCCCTGTGTAATGCACCACATATTTTTTTGTGTCAGTAGAAACATTTGAGTTGTATTTTCCCTGCCCTTTCTAATTAATAAAAGCTATCAAATAGAGCAAGGTAAATAACTGAAATTCTGGTTCTTTTGGACAGAAAACCTGTGTCCTCTTGAAGTAAATGGGTAAAGACCGGTTTAACAAAGTGTGTTCACTCCAAATATGACCGTGGGGCTTTGAGAGCCAGAGCTGCTCTCCTCACGTAGCCTGATAACAGCCTGTGTCAGCACACATCTGGATGTGTCACAGATGCCCTGCTCCTCACCTGTGGTCCACAAAGTTCATGTTGATAGATTCAAAAACATTCATGATACAATCATGATATTACAGCCCAGATTTTTGAATGGAACAAATCACATCCTCAACTGCCTTGACTGTGTTGACCAACAGTGCATCAACCATAAAGGTTGTTTAGATTTATTTCCCTCATCTGTTTATACTTTCCCTGCAGATGCCTCTATTAAATCAGATGGATCATACCTTTTTGGCAATTTTCTGGCCTCTCTTTAGTGATTGCTTGGGATGAGAGCCTTCTGACTTGTATTACGCATTGTGTCATTTTTCAGGATCTTCTGTGAACCTTTCCCAACACACAGACACCAGCTGTAAATATCATGGGCATGATTAAACAGATACAATATAAATATTTGTAGTAAAGGCATCTAGGATTGAGACTAAAAATGACCTTACCACGATAGGTCAGAGAAACTCCATCCTTAGAAGTGGTCTCTTTCCTGACAAGAAACTGAGCTGCAGGACACTAAATGGGGCAAATGAGATTTAAGATATCTTTATTGCAGATATATTAAAAAAAGATTCAGTTTTCCAAATGCAGATATAAGGTAGAATGCAAAATCCATGGAGCATTTCTTCTACCTATATTTCATGCTGCTAAAGAGCTTATGTCTCTTGCAGGTCCAATGTAGTTACCACTCCCAAGAAGATGTCTCTGATATTCCAGGGCATCTCAAACAGCACTAGATGCCTATATTTAGGCCTTTAGATTATGACCCTGAATCCATTCCAGATTGTTTTAAAGAATGCTTTTGGCAGTGATTTGCAAAGCAAAAAGTCTTTCCAGTTTATTTTAGCATTCTTAAACACTCCAATATGAGAGGTTAGGGTAATGGCCATCTTAACCTTCTCCTAAAATCCACCATTTGAATCTTTAAACTATCCTGTTGCTTCTCCTAGAAGCTTTGCTTAAAGGAACAGCCAAAAAATATTATCTGCTCCTGTTTATTATCTTTATTTATTTTTAGAAATAAAATTTCAGGTTAATTCTTTTCAGAATATATTTGATTGCCCAAGCACTCTTTCATAACAAAGAGAAATGCCATATAATTATTATTCTAGATTCAAAACAGGAATATCTGCTTAATCAAAAGTACATATACTTTGGGATTTGAATATGGAGATGACAATGGCAAGTGGTAAGTTAATTATTATAGGAAAATTATGTCTTATCTCTGCTGATTTGTGAGAGTGTGAGGCTGGTTAATTCTTGGCCTGTGTCATTAATAACCTGCATAGAGCTGAAGCTGAACTGCTTTCTTCCTATATCATGGCCCTTACCCCACCAATTTCTGCTATTTTATTGAATTAAAATTGTTATTCCTAGTACAATCATCCACAAAAAGTGACCTAGAAATTGATTGTCCCCACTGCAGGGATCTATATATCTTTGTAACAGCACCCCTGCCCAAAAGTCTTGCAGTCTCCGCAGACAAAGAACAAAAGTTCAGATACACTAAAATATCTGTAAGGTTACTCAAAGTGCATGTAGACATCTCCCAAATTAACTCAGTGCCTTTTAATTTAGATTCTGCTTTTAAAGGTCTTCTTGTTGGACTCACTCTAGAGCTGTCAGAAGTTGCTTGAATTATTTAGACTCTTATTGTAAGAGAATATTTCTCTTTTAGTGTTAGAGGGAGAGTTCACTAAACTTAATCCATTAAGATGCGTAGAGTTTAAATTCATCCAAGCCAGGTTGTACCCCCAAATATCTGACCAGCATGAAAGCCTCTTGTTTAAAACCAGGAAACAGATGGTGCCAGACAATTGCCTGACAGCAAAATTATTGCTCTAATTTCCTGTTGGGAATTGCTGGGGAGACCAAGAGGGAGAAATATTCAGAAAAACTTATTTTGTGGTTTCAAAGAACACAACTGAAGGGAAATCTCCCCCTCTGCCAATGTGAGGTGGTGACAGGAGGTGGAATGTGCAGTGAGTTAGGGGCAAGATAAAGCTTAAACTCAACCACAGTGACAAAATTAAAAAGATTGATCAGGAATTCAGTGATCATCAGTAATATGTTTGTTTTGACTCACATCAGCCATTTAAAGAATGCTTTCTGTATTTCACTGCAATAGATATATACAGTTACCCTGAAAAATCTAGCCAAACAGTTTAAAGATACTTTTTCAATCAATAAAAAAAATAAAAAAAAAAAGGAAGGCTGCAGACCTAGAAATAAATTCCAAATGAGGAAAAGAAAAAAGCCTAACCAAAAATTGAAATAACAGTCCCCTTCATAAACTCCCTTTCTTGTAAATAAGTATTTCAATCTACCAATAATTTTGTGCATCTAAGTAGATATATATTCATATACTCACACGGATGCAAGCATGCAAACATACAAAAGTGTAGACATGGGCCCTTTGTTTTGGCCCAGCTGAGTTTTTCCATCTCTTAACAGAATAACAAAAAATGTGAAAAACAGTTATTTGTAAGATCTATGTAAATTTATGTCTTACATAGCAGGAGCATTTTGAATACATTTAACAAATGTTTATTAGGGATTAATTTCCCCCAGTTTTGATTTTTCCCGAAAGAATTGTCTGGTTTGTGTGATTGATAGCTATTGGTCTTTAAATCAGAGACTACAAGGGAAATAAGAGTATAAAATATCAACAGGTTTTTTTATTTCTTAGCTTTTTACTGCTATTAGTTTTGCCCTTTCAGATGGCCTAAATCTGGCAATTAAGCACACTGACTTTTTCAGCAATGCCAAATTCAGTAGCAGGCAGTTCAATCAGCACAGAATTATTAGCATTCTGATGCTTTTATTAGGACATGGGTGTACTTTATGATCAGCTTCAAACTTCCAAGAAAGAAAGAAAGAAAGAAAGAAAGAAACCCTCCAAAAAACAAAACAAACAAAAAAAACCCCAAAAAACCAACCCAAATCAACAGAAGAAAAGGATTCTTTTTGATTTATTTGTCCACTTCACTCCCATTTCATTCAGGAACATTATTTTCACCCTTCTCTGGTTCAAGACTTGGCACCTGGCTATCTTAGCAAATCTCTGTTGTGAAGATTTATCGTAAATTATCTTCATGAAATCATTTTATAAATGTCCACACACATCTGTCTTCCACTTCAAGTCAGGATGGCATCATCCATGCCTGCTAGACAACCCTGACCATTATTGTTATCCATCACATGGACTTCTGCCATTTTCTGATTTTTTTTTCACCAGCCTCACATTTTGATTGATTGAATCAATGAACTGTGGGATATTTTACAGTTTGACACAAGGGCTTTGTTGAGTAGTATTGGGCACATCACACCTCTCTGAATAATAAGTAATCTCTGCTAGAGCTTCTACCAGACTACAAAACAAAGAAATTAATTCAAATGTTACACCAGCCACTTCTAAACTAAAAAATTAAGTAATATTAAATATATCTTAATGGCTGAGCAATTGTACAGAAAAAAAGCATTTACAGAAAACCTTCAATGTCACTAATTGTGATGTATTGTGACTAACTGGGATGTGCTGGGACCCCAGTTCATCCCATCAAGGACTGATATATCACTATGTCAAGTACTGTAATAGCCAAGAAACTCTTCAGTGAAGGGAATGGAAAATATGATTAAGACCTTTTTTTTTTTTTTAATTGCACAGTGCCAGATTTTTTAAACCATTAAATTATGCTGCTTGCTTTTGTTAATGACAACTTTTTTCAAGCTTTTAAAATATTGGTCTATTTTGTGTAATGGCAATCTGGACTGCAAGCTAACAATTAATCACAGTGAAAACACAGAAAAAGTACAGAAATGCTTTGGCTACTCCAAGTCATTGGTTGAAACATTTTTTTAGTATAGGCATATATCTGAAGGATTTTATGCTAGTTTTGGAAGCAGTTGTTTTGAAATTGTAAATATTTCCTAGGGTGAGAAAACTTGCTCGCCTGAAACTTTTGCATTTTAATCCTGCTAACTAAGAACGTTTCACATTTTCTTTTTTATTTTTCCTTTTTTTTTTTCAATATATTCAACCTGGTTGAATAGTCAACATAGTCATATTGGAAAATTTTTTAATGTATTTTTATGTGCTTGTATAAGTTATGTGTATATTTATGTGTAGATTCTAATATTGATGCAGAAGCTTAAATGCATTTGTAATATGTGTATGTGAGGAGAAAATCTTCAGCAAAAATAACAGAAAATCACCATTAGATAAGAGGGCTAGACAATTACAACTGAACACTGGCACCAAGTTTTACTACGATGTATAAAATAACAATTTTATATAATTATTTCTTAATATTATTTATAATTCCTGCTTTTTTATACCTTCCTCATATTCTTCTAGACTTTCAAGCAGACTCAATTACATGCAGAAAAACAACTTTAGCTGTAATATGGAATTAGATAAAAATTTTATAAGTATCAGCTAAACATAACTACGTAGGAATTTTTTTTTTAATCTAATCAAAATAAATTGTTTTTTCTCCTCTGAGTTATTTTGATAAAACAATAACGCCATTGTTTAACTGTCTTTATTTTTTCTTAGAATTGAATCTTCTTAATTGTTATCTCTGTCTTCAGATTCGTTATTCTAATTAATCTTCCTTTTGGTGAAGGGATTTCAACTGATGCTGATTGTTGAGTTTTTCTCAGAGTAAAGACCATGGTTAGTGTTAATTATGATCATATTCATGGGTTTAAAACACAATAGATCTGTATTTACCCTAAATGCACATGGCATGGTAAAGCGTCATTGTTACATGATCTGCAGTCATTCTTGAGTCACATCACCTCAGGCTCTGACAGTACTTTTCTCAGTAAAATGAATCTTTTACAGAAATGCAGGTCAAGTGCAGGCTATGGAAAAAAAAAAAAAAAGATTGCAAGCAACTGGAAAATTATACTATGTCATTGATCTAACAAAAAACCCCCGATATTTTTCTACAGCTGAGTGCGAAATTCTGCAGAGTTTAATGTTGTCTTTTGTAGATAAATTTGGTCTCTCTGTAGCTCTCTAAGTCATTAAAGATCTTATTTTTCTTAAGATAGAGTTACCAACATGACTGATGAAAACTTAATTAGCTTGAGATGCCAACCGAAATCGGAGGACTTAAGTTCATTATTCCCTGATATTACATTTTATATCACATTTAAATTTAGTGTATCATAAAACCACCACTTACATTGCAATGAGATAGGATCCAAGCATGCATGCAGCTCCCTTTACCTTGCTATTCCTATCTATATATATTATTAATCTATATACAGGTGTTATGAAGGTGGGTGTAAGAATTTTGCTGAATATTGACAGAAAATTTTCCTGTGTAACAAACACAAGTTTCAAAGGAGTCCTTTTAAATTTTCAGTGCCCTTTCTGTTTTTCTCCCATGCATGACATTCATGCTTGAATGAAGAATTCTATTCCACCTGCAGTCACCCACTTGACTGATCAGCTTTCTCAAAGAAACAACAAGAGGTGATACAGATCTAGTACAGAAGTTAAATGACAGAAAAATCCAAGTTCTAGCAACTTCCTTGGCTAAGTGATTTGAGAAGTCAAAACTCCTTGGCTGTGTTTGCTAATAATTCATTTCATGTTACTTCTAGACTTTGCACAGCTTTGGGCTGTTCAAGATTTGCTTCCAAGAACTAATAGGTGACAAAGTAAACCTTTGAAAATAGCTGAGGGGGAAAAAAAAAAGCAAACACCTAGAGTTGATATTATTTTGACTCCTCTTGCAGATATTACATTAAGTAGCAATGTCGCTTTTGAAAAACTATACTGGAACAAATAATTTTATGTGGGAGAATAATATCCTTGTAATACAGATCTGAGAGACTGTTTATTATGCGCTCCCTGAGAATAGAAGGCTTTTACCAGCAGTGCAAATTATAGTGTTTCATCCAAACTAATTTTTAAAGTTAAAATGGTCGAGCTTCCAAGACCCCCTTGATGACTCCCTTCTCAAGTTGAAGAATTACAAATGCCAGAATATTCGTATTTGAGCTATTTTCATTATTTCTTTATCATATTGACTGTTAAAATTTGCACCTTTTCATAGAAAGAAAAGGACTTTCATGTCAGACAGATTCACATTAGAAAAAGAAGATAAACACCTCATTGGAGTGGGAGGTAGCCTTTGTAAAATAACATAACCAGATCAAAATTAGGAGCCTGAAGATTAGGATGAATTTTTGCCAGCTCTGAGGAATTTTTTGGAATGTGTTAGTTATCACAGGAAAAAATCACTTGAAGGACAGTTCTGGTTACAATATTTAGTTAAGATCCACTGGTTCAGAACATTCCCAGCCACTGTTTAATTTTTAGCTAGGAATATCAACACCACCATCCTTTTTGATGTGTTTTGCTGTAGCAGAATGAG
>NW_008246063.1:4860825-4865556 GCF_000691975.1 Corvus brachyrhynchos
ATCACTGTGGACCTGTCTGAAAGTCTGACCCTATCAAATGGCATTGAGAAGTGCTGAGAGCTTTACTCAGAGGAAAAGTCATACTGAGCAGAATCTGAAAAAAGTGATTTCAGAGAAAGGCAGTCTGGAAAAAAATATGGCCTATATAAAAGTGGTAGATCTCAAAAATGCTACAGCTGCTGTTTTATCAGTTTTCTATTTTAAGCAGCTTTATCAGCAGTTCCTTTCCTTCATGCACCATTTGATCTACAAGGGCTACATATTTTTTGTGTCAAAGTCACTGTTTTCCTTAAAATAAGAACAATTATTAACACAATGATTTCTTATGTTCAACTTTGAGCCAGGAGATTCTGGACATCTGAAATGCCAAGGAACCAAATATAATGAATGGATAACCAGTGAGAAGGAACAGCAGTAGTTGTAGCTGAGATGCAGGATTACACCAGGGGACAGATTTGTGGAATTACTCTGGCAAGTGCATAATCACAGAACCATGGAAGCATAGAATGGTCTGGGTTGGAAGAGACCTTCAAGATCCTCTAGTCCCAATCACCCTGCCAGGGACACCTTCCACTAGACCAGGTTGCTCTGAGCTCCATCCAATCTGGCCAGTCTGTCCAAGGATGGGACATCCACAGCTTCTCTGGCAACCTCTTCCAGTGCCTCACCACCCTCACAGTAAAGAATTCTTTCCTATTATCTAATGTTTACCTAATGTCTTTCAGATTAAAGTGATACAGGCTGAAGTACCACTGCTGTTTTCACAGTACCCACCTCCCAGGATTTTGGAGGTGATGTTAATAAATAAATAAATATAAAATTTAAACAGATTTTTAAATAAAGTTCATCTCCATCTGCTGCAGTGCAGCTCATATACTAAAATCCTAATATTCTGTTATATATACACTAGTTTTTAATTTTAAAGAATCCCACCAAATAAAGTATAAATTAAGTTTTAGATAAAATGCAACCAGGATAGAATAAGCAGATTTGTAATGGCAGTTTGTGTTCTTGCCAACAGTATTATACTTAATTTTAAGAGTAAGAGTAGCCTCATTCACTTCTTGAACACATACTACTCATGTAGGAAGTAAAAGACAGGCACAAAGTAACACAGGGCTTGGTAAACAAAAAGATAAAGAAAAAGAGAAATTCAGAACAACTCCTTGTTTATCAGCATCCTTTCAGGACATCCCACCTGCTAACCCTGCTGCAGGCACAGAAACCGAAAGAAAGAAAGAAAAACTGGAGGCTTCATTCATAAAATTCAATAAGCTTGGCTAAGCTGAAAGAAGCTTTCACTGCACCCTCTATTAGTTTCCTGGGTTTTTTTCTTTCTGTCATTATCTTGTTCTGCACACACCAGAAAACCGACTTTCAACAAAAAAGTTATTTTATAAAATAGTAAATAATGCCAGATTTCACACTTTTACATTGCTGTGCCTTCCCAGTTTACCCGAGAAAAAGAACTTGCACTTCTGGGTCTGAGCACAGTGGCAGGTACAACCATCTATTCACAAATTTCACTAAGCTGCTTGAAGGGCTGTAGCAGCACCTCCCTGGCATATAACCTCATTCTTAAGTGATGAGCAAATACTAATTTATACCTAAAATTCTTTAATTTTGTTCTCCTAGGCAATAGAGATGATATGCCACTTACAAGACACTCTGATCTATTTCCTTTTCTATTATTTCTATTTCCATTTCTATTTTTACTTCTATTCTAACTTATGTATAAATCAATTATTTTCACTTACTATTTTTGTTGGGATATTATCAAAAATCTTGGACTAACACTTTGTTGCACAAACTATAAGGGCAAGGCAGCATTCTCAAAGGTAAGGGCTTTTTCGACTGAAACTTAGGGACCAGTGATGGAGACAGAAAAAGAAAACAAAGAAAAAAGGATATCAGTTTAAAAAATGGACTTTCTTTAGAAGTAGCAGTCCTGCAGCTTCTCCATTCACATACCTCAATAATTTTGTAGCCATCACAGAATAACTGTGGTTTAAAGGACAAAGTTATCCCTGAATTTCTAGTCTTACAGTAGCTTCTGTTAGCAAAACGGAAAGTACAAGGAAAAATAGCAAAATCTCTCCACTGAATGGCAAGTTTTTTCTATAGGAGTATATTGGAGGAGGAAGATGAGATTAATTTGCTGGGAAACACAAGTTAGAGGTGTCTATGAGGAGCCTTAAAAATTGGGACATTGGGAAACATGAAAACAGGTTATCACAGAAGGATCAGAGTTTGAAAGACAAGGAAGAAGAAATAAGCCCAAGAGACAGCAAAGAGGAAGGACACCCTGCCCATTAATCAAAATCATGACTTGTAAAACCCAAAATAAGAAAGGGAGCCTTGAGAGCAGATGAGATCCCCCATCTACCCACACTGGGAGGGGGAAGAGCAGTACAAAACCACATGAAAAAGCAAAGGAAATTTGGGAAGATGTCTGCTTGTGTTTTGACTTAATTCATCAAAGAGCTCTCCATCCTGCACCTGGGAGACCATGAGCCATCAAGGGCTGCGGCCATCAGCACTACACAGCATCATTTCCACAGTAATGCATAGTCAGAGCTAATTAGCAGATCAAATGTAGAGGACCAACAGTTTTAGTGAGAAGTACAGATAGTGATTAACCATTAGCACAAAGTGTCATCTAATGAATGTAAATAGTGAAAATTCCTTTAAAATTTGAAGCTCATCTGATTTATCAGTCTTCTAAAAATTCTTGTGGTGATCTCTAGTTTCCTAGTTGATAAATACTCACCCATACATACAAAATACGTTCAGTTACAGCACTGTATTGACTGGATGTATCTTGAGGATTGGAGGATTAAATGCTAAATTTGGCTTTGCACAGGTGACAAACAGAAGTTCTGGAAATACTAAGTGGTTACTCCTGGTACTTTGTTCAAATTCACCTTTATGCTCAACTACATTTAAGAATCCGTTTTTTCAAGACTGGGAGTCTGATAGAACTTGCTACAGAGTCTCTGCAAACTGAGCTTCCTTTACAATGAAGATAGTAGACACAGAGTTTTCACTTTGATATGCATGAGACAGTCAGGAGATGTGTTCAGATCCAGGAGTCCAGAACTTGGTGGTTTCAACTTAGACATGGTCACAGAAAGCATAAAACAGTGTTAGGAATTTATCCAAGTGCAATGATCAATATAGTAGCATAAGGAGGGAAAAGGAAGGAGAAAGGGAGAAGGAAAAACTGCAAACAGGAAGATTTTCTGTAAATATGGCATTAATTCTAATATTCTGTATTTTCTAGGCAAAGGTTTAGAATGACAAAAATGGGATTTTCAAACATGGACTAGTGTTGTTATTATGGTTGAGAAATTACTGATTTACAAATATGCAATGTGTTCCAAGTGCCAAAAAAAAAAGAAACCAAAGGTAGTTCAGACATATTAATAAGATTTCTATAATATCAAATAATTTTCAATCTGCTCCTCCTGAGTTTGATTCTGGACTCAGGTTTCGAGTACCCAGTATCAAATATTGTTTGTCATTTTTCAAAATAAAGGACCAAAAGATGTGATCAACTTAGAAGCAGAGGCATGTTATAAAATACAAAGCAAAGAGAGTTCACGTTTTTCAGATTTGATTAATCAAATCTAATTATATAGAAGACATTTTCATTGTAGGTACAAATTTATTTAACTAGACAGAAATATCTCTGCTCACATTAGAGGTCATAATTGAAGACTTAAATACTTTTTCACCAAACAAGAATGGCCAGCTATTTCACAATGTGTTAGAATAGCCTTGCAGTGAACATATCTTAGAAACAGAGAAATTCTTGGACTAATAATACTGAATAAGATGTGACATTTAATTCTGCACAACCTGCACCTTATTAAATACTTCAGAAAGTAGGTTAGGTTTATTGATTACTTGCTTGCTTCATTTTTAAGAGATGGGAAAACACTATAATAGGATGAAGGAAATAGGAAATATCTTCTTTGACTCCTTTGTTATACTTGGAAAATTATGTTGTTTTCCATGTTACTATATCTCTCATCACTGTCTCCTGATTTTTCCAATTACTTTATACACTTTTATAGTAAGAATTTTAACTTATTATCTTGTTTTCTTTTTAGTTTTAGTTTTAGTTCTCCTGCAGAATCCCAGATTTGAGGAATTGATCTCAATAGGATCTCACAAGAGCTACTGATTTTTGCAATAATTTTTCCATTGGCATTCATGATAAAGCAATTCCATGATAAATTCTAACTGAGATTAGAAGAAAGACACTGACTATAGTGAGTGGTGCACAAAACTCTACCCACAGGGTACAAGGCTGATGACATAGACATTCTCTAACATTACCTTTGGGGGAAAGGGAAGGGAAGGGAAGGGAAGGGAAGGGAAGGGAAGGGAAGTCCCAGTAGCTGGCTGCAGAGAGCAGCAGTGCTGTATTTAGAGGAGCATCCTCCTCTCAATGTTCTCTCCAGTGCATCGAGTGTTAACAATTAAGATGTCTTTGCTGACATAGCTTGTTCCAGTTTATTATGCTCTTAGTGCTGAATGGATGTGCCTAACCAGGTGCAGGTGTCTCCTGCTATGAAAGCCATGACCCGTGAGAACCCACCACTGCAGTGGTATCTGGGTTTGCAGGTGTGAGGCAATGAATACAATAGTGTGACAACAGCAATGAAACCACAAGGAAATACACTGCCCAAGAGCCACTGAAAAACTGCCTCAATTACTAAGGAA